>NC_092634.1:45378473-45590973 GCF_039555335.1 Amphiura filiformis
ATCTTGAGGAGAGGTTAAAACAAGAGGAAGACACCATCACAGCACTAAAGGAAGCACTCAAGAGTAAAGAGGATGAATTAAAAGCATATAAGGTGTCTACCAGAGATGTGAGTAAATTGAAAAGATTTGTTAACTGATTGTTGTTGATTGTTATCAAGATCTACCAGCACATTGGGATTATCAGTTGAATACCTGAATACAAAACCCACCCAAGTCCATACTTAGCACAAATTGAGTTAAGCATGGGAAATTGTTGCTTATACATAGGCCTATCATATGTATAAAGGGAAAACTCAAATTCACCCTCTACGTGCGTCTATTGAGCATGTGAAATCCAGCATGTATGAAAGAAAATCCAGGACTTCAGACTTCAACACATTGATTGAAATCCAGTATGTATGAAAGAACAACCCAGTGACTTGAAAAAAAATGGGTTTAATCAAGGAAAGTGTGTGGTTTATATTACATGGGAGTGTGCTTATCAACATACATACCTGTGTGCTTTATTTTGTATTATCTTACTGTGGTAATCCCATTCCAACATATTGTCTTTGTATGTGATTCAATAAACAACCCAGGCATACAGCATTTAAAATGACCCCCATGAAGTCCCTGAATTAAATCACTTCCCATGGACTTAGGTAGGTTTTGTATTCATGTATTCAGTTATCTAGCATTAAAATAGGGTTAAGGGTAAGGGCTAGCACTGTGGTAAGAGAGCAACTACTCAAAATTGTTGAATTAGGGATTCAATCATGTTTCACCGTTGTTCATCACCGTTTAACAACGATGCGGCGCGTCGTCTGCGTTTGCAGCGAGGGCAGCTTTAGCTGCCCGAAAGCAAAGTAAACCACGCAGACGCCCGGACGGAGTTGTTAAACGGTGATGAACAACGATGAAACATGATTGAATCCTTTCAACAACGAAAAGAAGCTAAATATCGTATAATTCACGATTATTTTACGAAGAATGTCAGTTAATCATTGCCACTCAGCCTTACAAAAACTTCAATGATTTCTCTTTTGATATCAGCAATAAAACTACAGAATAAAACTGCAATGTTTAGCCGCTACCTGAAAAATACTGAATTCAACTTGTAAGCTGGCATACGCACAAGGTTCCAGGCATGACGAATTTTACGCTCTCGCGTATCGCGTAGTCTCTCTCGTTCGCGTATACGCTACAGTAAAAGTGTGGGTTCATCACGGTTTAACAACGGTTGGCTCCTGTACAAAGGTATAGGAAGAGTTGTTGAATTCGAATACAGCCACCATATTGCTTATATCGTAATCAATGGACCCAGCCAAACAACACTATCAAGTTGAAGGGGAAAGGGTATAGGGTCAACACCATGCTGGTGCAATGCTCACAAGCCAAAGTGCAATTTTGTCCCTTTGCATTTGGCTACACTCCTCTATAACATGCTCTTTGGGGCGTTTCACTCCTCCCAAACAAAAAATCTGTTTTACCTTCCCAGCATATGCTGGTGGTATACAGTTAAACACATATGTGACACGATCAAGGGAAATGAGTCGGATGTCGCTAATATTGACTTTGAGATATAGAGGCCGTCAGCCTTTCGCCATCTTGTGGGTACAAATGATCTGTGTGTTCATGCGTCGGACACTACGCGCAGGGCGCAGCTTGCCACGCAGCTGTTATCGCGCGTCAACGCGGTGATTTTGCTGCTCACGCATGGAGATCGAACGACCATCACAGCGTGTACCCACAAGATGGCAGCATATGACGTCACGCTGACGGCCTCTATTGGTAAAGAAAGTGTTAAAATTCTTTTGTTTTATATTGTTTTCAGCGATTGATAAAATGATGCAACTTCGCAAAGAAAAGTCGTATAAACATGGGGTTTTCAGTTTCTGAAAGCTCTAAATGTCATCTTTCGAAACATGTAAAACTCATTTTCAACCAGGGTCGACATGTGACTCATTCCCCTTGATCATGTCACATATGTGAAGAAAGAGGTGAAGAGCCTTGCAGGGAGGCTGGAACCCATAACATTCTGATCATGAAACAAAGTCTGAACCTCTCTGCCACTTGACCTTGAGGAGGAGAATATTATCATCGTTAATTTTTAGTTGAGAACAGTAACTTAAATCACACAAAGATTAACTTTAAGCCAAGAATCGCACACAAAATTAAATTCATTTTATGTTTATACCACAGAGGTCGGTATACACAAGAGTCGCATTAGTTTACATGTTCACGTAACCGCCTGAACTCATTTGCATAGGTTTGGAGGTGGGCTGATCGTATTTTGATTAAATCGAACACCTAATTTGCATAGGTTTGGAGGTTTCCATATTTGGGTTTACGTAATTAATTATTAACGACCCAGACGTTGTTTACATCATGACGTCATTAGAGCTGGTCACTTCGTCAAAATCCGACGAACGAACGTTTGCAGTTTTCTTTTTATTACTGTTATATCGTGAAATACCATGTAGCTGACGTGTTAGTCCAATATGCATAGGAAAATATTTCTGGCGATGACCCATGTTCACATTGGCTAAATAAGCTGTATTTTTAAGCTGGAAAGGGGCCGGACGAGTCGGCCATTTTGTTTGCAAAAGGCATGTTCTTCTCCCGCGTTACCGGAAGTGGCAGCACCAGAACAAATAACGTCATTTCTGGATTTCAGCCGGAACGGTTACGTTCACTGCCGTGCATCAGTATAGGCATTAGCTTATCTAGGTTTTACTAAAGTAAAACATCTTTGGTTTATACCAATCTTTCTGTCTGTATACTTTCAGCTTGCTGCACAAAGCCAAGAACTCTACGAGCACAACCTAAGCTTGGAAGAGCAGAAGGAAACACTGGAAAAGTTATCCTCCACCGAACACTTAAAGGGTAGCCAGAGATTACTGAGAGAAATATCAGGCTGTGTAAAAGACTTGCAGTCATTGGTGGAGATATGTGAGCATACGGTAGAAGGGGAAGAGCCTAATGTATCAGCACTCCTGGGATTAAGATGTAAGTCCAGTAACTCAAGTAACTTCAGTTCACTTTAGTTCAATTCTGTATCACATTGCAACATTATGAAATAATAATTTGAAGAACTTAAAACAGCATGTGACAAGGTCCACCGTACAATTGCCATTCACATGCATTGAATTTTAATGCTCTGCATGCTAGCCATTGGCTTCAACATAAAAGTTTTGAGATATTTTCTCAAAATATCAAGAGCTATCTTAAGAACCACTAGCAATCTGCCGCTTTGGGCAAAGCAGTGGAGTGATTGATACATCTTCTTGTCGCTAGTCACCGCTAGCATTTCTAGTGCGACTGCGCCATGAAGCCAAAGCGGCAAGTGGTAGAAAAGTATGAAACCAGCATAGAAGTTGAGTAACTTTTCTTTTATTAAGGGGGTACTACACCCCTCGATAAATTTGTGTCTATTTTTGCATTTTTCTCAAAATCTAATAACACAGTGGTAACAAAAGTTATGTGTATTATAGGGGGCAAGGATTCCAATTACTACACTGGAATTTCAGTGACCCAAGACAAGCGGTTCGTTATTTATGATAAGAAATAAGGTACAGCTAGGATGTACCTCATTTACGATCATATATACTGAACCGCTTGTCTTGGGTCACTGAAATTTCAGTGTAGTAATTGGATTCCTTGCCCCAATAATAATATATTTTCACAAATTTACCGCAGGGGTGTAGTACCCCCTTAAAAAGATATTGTACTGTAATTGTTGTTATAATAAGATTTATTTTATATTTTATTTTCCTAGCATCATCAGGTTTATCAGAACATGAGGAAGAAGAATCATCACCATCCCTTGATACCATCAAAGGCAGGTTAAAACAGACCCGACAGATACGTGCAGATGTAGATAGGATGAGAGGGTTACTCCAAGATAAGTATGCCAATGACATCGGAAATAACTGCATCACACAGTGATCAAATGATGCACTATTGTGTGAGCAGATAATGGATAGAATGCAAGTGCTGCCTCAAGATAAATATGTGGAAGATATTGGAAACAACTGTATCACAGAGTGATCAGAGACTTATATGGTATTTTATGTGCAGATATGATGGGACTGCTTCAAGATGAGTATGCTCATGATTACAGAAAAATATGCATCATGCAGTGATCAGAGAATTGACTATTCTATAAGCAGATATTGATAGAATGTTGCGGATGTCTTCAAGATACTGGAAACAATCACACAGTCATCGGATACCGTAAAAACTTGATAGTTAGCATATGTGCTTGCTATTGTGTGCTTTTGAAAGCATAAAATTGTACCAAAGTCTAGCCCTTTACCAACTGAGTTAATGGGGTTGAGACACACATTTGAAGGTTTACTTGTTCGTTTATAACTATGTGTATCGATGATTTGCTCAAAATCCTTTACACTTTTATGGATGGGGCTCAACATGTTTGCATGTTTTAAATGTGCTCAATAGTAAGCACATATGCTAACTATCTAATTTTTACGGTAATTGACTATTCTATATGTAGATATGGATAGAATACGGGAGTCTGCTTCATGATGAGTATGCCCAGGATTGCGGAAAAAACGGCATCATGCAGTGATCAGGCAATGGGTTCCTATAGATAGAATGCAGGGTTTTCTCCAAGATATGTGATTCTTTATTAGGTAGAATGCAGGGTTTTCTGTAAGGTATCCGTTATCACAATGATTATGCCCTCTACTGGTATGAGGTGTCAATTTTGAGTCATAATTCATCATAATTTGTAATAAGTGTGCTAAGCCAGGCCATTCCATGTCTATGCCAATTAATCAACTGATTGTGTGAGTAACCTAAAATTGAAGCTTGCTTCATGATGAGTATGCCCAGGATTGCGGAAAAAACGGCATCATGCAGTGATCAGGCAATGGGTTCCTATAGATAGAATGCAGGGTTTTCTCCAAGATATGTGATTCTTTATTAGGTAGAATGCAGGGTTTTCTGTAAGGTATCCGTTATCACAATGATTATGCCCTCTACTGGTATGAGGTGTCAATTTTGAGTCATAATTCATCATAATTTGTAATAAGTGTGCTAAGCCAGGCCATTCCATGTCTATGCCAATTAATCAACTGATTGTGTGAGTAACCTAAAATTGAAGCTTGCTTCATGATGAGTATGCCCAGGATTGCGGAAAAAACGGCATCATGCAGTGATCAGGCAATGGGTTCCTATAGATAGAATGCAGGGTTTTCTCCAAGATATGTGATTCTTTATTAGGTAGAATGCAGGGTTTTCTGTAAGGTATCCGTTATCACAATGATTATGCCCTCTACTGGTATGAGGTGTCAATTTTGAGTCATAATTCATCATAATTTGTAATAAGTGTGCTAAGCCAGGCCATTCCATGTCTATGCCAATTAATCAACTGATTGTGTGAGTAACCTAAAATTGAAGCTTGCTCAATCAGTAAACTGCAATTCTGACTAATCATTTTGACAGTATATGAGTAATATGTTTGTATAGTTTTGAAGTTAAGTTCCCAGCCCGTCCAGGATATGGTATAAATCTAAACAGTCTGAGTTGTTTGATTACTGATACATGTGTCATTGTTTTGTGTTGTTGTAATGATTATTAAGTGATAAAAGTGACTGAAGTTGTGTTTATTGACTGATGTAGACTTACTTGTTAACAGAATGTTAACTGTATTCTGGCTACTTCACCATCTTAGTTTCATCCTTTGTGTAAAACTGGAATTAGCCTAGCACAGGAGTCTTCTATTGAATGATTATAAAAAATACAGATTTATTCCGTATGCTGCTTAATTCCTCAACGGAGTCTTAACACTAGTCTAACTCATGAATATCTTACAGTTACACCAAGAATATACCACATACGTAGCCATGCTTCAGCCCTAGTCCTATACATTGTTTGACTTATAAATGGCAAAACTTGTAACATTGTGGATTGATACAGAATGGTGTGCACACAGTTGGCCACAGTATGACTGATGTGCTTATCTGACTTTATTGATGCTTGCACTTGGCAGTAACAAAAATGAGTATTTTTTGCCTTTTATAAGTTGAAGAAAGTAAAATGTATATTATTTAAATGGTATATTTTCTGCTTGACATAATGCATCCATCCATTCACTTTTGGTTTTTCATATTAACATTTAATTAAATAAGTCACACTGTCTTTGACTAAGTAACCACAGTATAATTGTATCAGTCACTCTGTTGTTGATTTTTTGCCGGATTGACTACAGTAGATTGAAGCTATAGTATTCAGCAAGGTCCTTCAGCACTGCTCTACCATTCTTCCTGATTACCGCATAAGAAGATCTAGTTCATGTGATGCTAAACAGCTTGTTTGGTGAATGAGGTGCCGATGTGATGGTGACGTGATTCTATTAGCCAATTTTCTGTCTTTATGCTGTAAACGGGGCCAAATTAGCAGACTACTGAAGGACCTTGCTGAATACTATAACAGCACACCAAAATGTTTCGGGAGCCATTACATTACATTCCAGTACAAAAGTAATTTATAATGCGCTTTTCTCGAACTAAATTCAGCTCAGAGTGCTTACAAAAGTAGCGTTACAAGCTAATGATATCTACAGTAAACCATTTGTGTAAGATACATGCATTGTGGTTTAGGTCATGTTACACCTTAAAATGAACGGACTAGGGGAATTTTACAAGTAAGATTTGCCCAAATGATGCTGAACATTTTTGGCTGCTTTGGAAAGTTCTATATTCATTGGTTGAAAAAATAGTCACATAATAAATTTAACTTGAGTGTATTTTGTATAAAGACTAATGGGTTTTTTTTATCACTGATCTAAAGTAGCCAGATGCACTATTCAGATCATAAAGTAATTAAATGTTGTGTTAGTTGTGAAGTGGATACAAATTGAATGCCATACTTTAATTAACTAAATTATTATACATTTTCTGCAGTTGTATAAGTTACCTCAGTGTGCACACACTGCCATAAATTGTAAATATTAATAAGCAATAAATTAGTCTTGCCAGAGAAAACATTCTCCATTGTAGTGCCAGAATTATATCAAATTACTATCGATCACCTTGCTCTATATATTATAGTGAAATTGATATTAATTGTATAAAATCTAAATGCTATATCTTTTAGTTGTTATAACTAAATCCATGTTATTATGTTTGTTTTTGATATCTTTTGACCTCTTTCCCTTGTGCCTTCTATTGATACACTACCAGATTTATATTGGGGCAACCTGCACACACGCCTTATATTAAGAATGTCCGTACCAGGAGCTAAAATGAGCTCCTTGTCCCAAAGATAGCTCCTGGTCCTATAGTTTGTAGTGTACAATATTGGACACACCAGGAGCCAAAACCCGGCAACCATGGGGTAAAAAAGCCTGGGTGCCTGCTTAATATAAGCATTGCCTGCACAGGTACACCGTCACCAAGGTACTTGGATGATACTGTGCATTGGGGAGTACCCATGTAGTATCGGTGCAGTACCACTGCTGGTGGATCCTGGACAGTAGCAGCATTGGTGCTATAGGTACTCTATGTGTACCAGTCAAGTACTTTAGCGATGGTGTACATGTACCTGTGCAGGTGGACGCAATAGGAATCTTGTTGTGTACATCCTCACTTCACTCACCTTCATCAGTGTTTCCTCTCTCTTTTCTTCCTTTCATTTTCTCCGACTGTTACAGCTCTTTTCGAGACATCCCCATTTTGTGTCCCTTCCAGCGTTAGAAATAGGCCGGTCAGCCGGCCATTGGCCTGTAACTTTTTGGCCTGGCCGGTAACTTTTCTGACTGGCATCTAGTTGCTGGCGGTAACTTTTTAAGGTCAAGCCCGGCTGGCCTGTAACTTTTTGAGGCATATTTCGAACACTGATCCCTTCTATGCAAAATTCGACCAATTTTATGTAAAAAAAGATGATCTAAAGGTTATAAATGTAAAGTTATTTTTGAAGGGTTTTGAAAAAAAAAATCCCTTATGATAAGTAGTATTGAATTTGATAAAAAATATGATGTGTAGTTGTCAGGAATTATATAAACAGTAGTTTCAATAGGAAGTTTAATCTCATACGAAGAGTTCAAATCATATTGCATGACATACCATAGATACTCTTGTTTTATCAATGGGCTATTCAGTTGAAATCCATACACCCCCTATGGAAGACATGACCTTAATCTCCCACACAGGGATGTAGATTTCAAGCGGAGTCACCCATTCAGGTAACCCCATTTGCAATTCACACTCCCTGTGTGTGAGATTAAATGTCTTCCATAGGGGGTGTATGGATTTCAACTGGAATAACCAAATGGCATTAATAAACAGGTGTACAGTTTGACTTGCAGTTCAAGTTGGTGTTAAAGGAGTATTTCGTGATCCTAGCATCCTCTATTTATATCATTTTGCATTAGATATCCACGAAAAAAACCTATTCCCAAAATTTCAGTTGCTTCCGATTTTATGCGTTCATGAGTTATGCATGATTATGTGTATTACACTGCTCCATAGACAATGCGTTGTAATTTCGTTCTGGTGCACCAGAACGAAATTCAAATTTCACGATATCTTTGCTAAACGAATTAATCTGCAAGAAATATTTTGTACATAAACATTATGTAGCCAGAGGTTTCCAGTGATATAAAAATCTCAACTTTTTTGAGAAAAGTGGGGGATGAGGCTGTGGATCACGAAATGCCCTTTAAGTAATAATCATGCACATTTTCCTGTACGTAAGACAACACTTTTTAGATGCAATATTTAGTACATTCCATCCAGATATAATTCTATTTGAAGATATCTGTTGTAATATTTAAGATTATAATTGTTCCCCATTTTTAGATGCAATACATTTAATCATGTTTATATAAAATAAGCATGTGTTGCATTTAAAAACTGAAAGTCTTTTGCAATGTACCAAGTGAAATGATTGTTGCCTGGTAACAGAAGCCATCTTAGTGGTCAAGCAAATTTCCACAGGTGCAACATGAAAGGTCACCCATGAATTGAAGGTATTTGGAGAAGGTATATATTCATTTTTCAGGCATCCAGCAAATTATCCCAGCAAACACAAAATGCTTTACATAAAACGTTTAAATGAAATGGTATAAAATATTTTAATAACATGAATAAAAGTTGCAAAAACATGCTGCTAAACATTCTGATATAATGTTATTAAAGTGTGGACAAACTATTTTACGAAATTATTTGCCAAAAGATATTTTACAACAACATTTTGACAATATTTGATAATGTGCTTTTTATCTAAAACATTTTCATGATGTTTAGTTGTGTTTGCTGGGATAACTGGTCAAATATAGAGGAAATAATAAGAAAAGATGTAATATCTGTGATCATATATTCAAAATCAAGGTGCCAATTAAATGCTAATGCTAGGGCAGATGATGGTGGCCGTATTGCAAAAAGTTTGAAATTTTTAATGGTGTTTGTCACATTTTGTACATGAACTCTCCATTTCTGTATTGAAGTCAACCCAGAGGTGATGCGTCACATACATGTAGAAAGGTACTTTGTTGGGTATGATGTACACATCATTGCCAATGCTGCTATCCACAAATACTATCTATACCATTTTTCATCCCGATGTGGCAGTGACATCACATGTTGAATCATCAGCTTCACTTACGTATCTATTTCTCCGTCTTTAAGCGAGTCTTTGAGTGAACACTAGTGATTTGAGGCTGCGCCCAATGAAATGTGCACTGATGTCACTGTCACATCAGGGTGAAAATGGTAGAGTGAGAACAGGTACAGATTAATATATGGTGATAATTATTTTTGTATTTGTTAGTTGTGATAGATATTAAAAACAGGCCTTTTTTATAGAGACAAAATGACCATAATTTTGAAACCTTCACCCAACAGGGTTGGGCTTGGCAAAAAATGACTGTAGATTGACTACAATAAGCACCATTTCTAAACAATCAAGACCAAACCAATATTTCAAAGAATTATATATTTTATGTTACATATTGAATTAAGGGGTGGGGTATGAGCGTTTGGACAGTATTTATTGTGGGACATTAGAGCACATCAGACATATCGAATTGCATTCTGAATACGAAGAATGTCCTTCTGATATCAAATAATTTTGATTTTTGAAATTAGCAATGTAATACACATTTTATGGCAAATGATTAAAAATTGATATTTTTGATATTTAACAGTACTTGAAGTAAACTTTATCAATCTGATGATTTATACTTAAAGTGTATGTAGGTGGGATGAAAAGTCAACGATCGATTGAAAATTGTGACCTTTCGTATTGAAGATATGGATTTGTTTCCCAAAACACAAAAAAAAAATTAGGTCTTTTTGGGGAAAAAATCCATATCTTCAATATGAAAGGTCAAAATTTTCAATTGATCGTCGGCTTTTCCTTCCAGCTGCATACACTTTAAGAATATGTTATTAGATTTATAAAATTTACTTCGAGGACTGTAATATGTCAAAAATGTGAAAAATATCAAATTTTAATAATTTGTCATAAAATTTGTATTATATCTTGAATTTCAAAAAATGAAAATTATTTGATATCAAAAAGATATTCTTCGTATTCAGAATGCAATTCGATGTCTGATGTGCTCTCATGTCACACAAAAAATACTGTCGAAACGCTCATTCCAGATCCCTTAATGTGATTGCAAAAAAAAAAAAGAAGGACTAGTGAATTGTAAGTTTTATAATTGCTACTAATAAATTGCAAATTTTATAAGTGCTCTATTTCATTTTAGTGCTATTGCAATTTTCTACAGTGATGAAATTGAATTGCAAGTTTGTAGGCACTCCCACTGATTATGAATGTTTTGTCTGTGCTATTGGGAATAAAATGTGGCAACTTATATTCTGTAAGTCTTGAAAAAACACATGCAAGTTTTTAGAATGCGTGCCTACTAATTATTGTTTTGAATATTTCATATATACCTCAATTTTGTTTTGATGTTGCCTAATATGAACTAATTTAATTGGAGAAGGTTCATATTAATTTTGTGAATATACAATATTGAATGCTTGTAGCACACAAAGATTAACTGCATGGTCTGCTTGGTGCACAGAGGGTTTAACTGCTAAGGTTAACTCTTTCCAAATGGGTGTCAATTGCAGACAAGTTTCAATTAATAATAATTCACAAATTTCAGAATTTTCATTACCATATGTGACCCCTCGGCACAACTGAGCCCGGATGTCGCCAATCATCATTTTTGAGATATTCAACCAAAATATTCTGCTTAAAATTAGCTTTAAAATGATGTATATCATGTCTATAGTACCTGACATTTAAGTAGTGAAAAATCAATAAAACAGTCAATAAATCCTTTGTTTCCTATTGTTTATTGTTAAGTTCAATGGAGCAAATCTCAATAGTGGCACTGGCGACATCCGGGCTCAGTTGTGCCGAGGGGTCACATATTTGGAATCAGCATGAAAAATGCATTAAAATTAGTACAAACAAGTCTAGTATTGGTTCAGTGGTTCTTCAGATAGCTTTTGATATTTTGAGAAAATATCTCAAAACTTGAGTTGGGACTTTTTATGTTGAAGCCTATATGGATAGAATACAGAGCAATAACCCCCTGAGTACTACTGCCGATCTTACATTGCCTCTGATTGGCTAATGTGATATCTTCACTTTAATCACCAATCGGAATGGAGCTCTGCAAATAATTCACCCAAATTTTTTTGGGTGGTGAAATTATTCTAGCGGATTGGTCCAATTGATAATGAACATTTCTTTTTGACCAATAGACCGGTAGTTCTCATAGGGTTAAACAAAAGTGGTTGTGCTCCAGGCAACTAATGCATTTAGCCTTTTTGTGCTCCAAACAGTCAAATAGAGTAATTGTTGTTTAGTGTTAATATATTTTTTCGTACTAAGAAAATGAAATCTGTATTATTTCTGAAAAAATTGTAATAATTTGTTGTAAAATTTATGTTGTTTAAAAGTAGAGCTATATGATCTGCAAAGCAGTGAAAGATGTTTAATAGTATATGTGTAAATTTAATTTTATGGTTTGTGTAAAATGTATGTATGTACCAAGAAGTATGTATACTTCTTGGTATATTGTATACTATACTAGTTCAGTGATTCCAATGCTACTTGGCAATACCAAAAATTGGGCTTGTAAAAGTTTGGTCATGGCAGTAATTTAACTTATTTTGCTTTCAATTTAGCAGAATTTTTAAGATTTACAGTCTCAAAGCTCAAAATTACAATAGCAATGGGTCTGTGACCATTTATCAATTGGTCAGTAACTTCCCATTAAGGACTGGAAGTTTAGAAGCCAAGTGCTTTTCCACCCAATTGGGTGATTTACGCTGTTTTTGGAATCTTGAAAATTGGGCTACTTAACCAATTCATCACGCCCTGGCACTGAAAAGTTATGGCAACACTGGACCAGTTTGGCAATTCCAAAAAGTCTTTACAATTTTAACAGAGTTATGTCATCGTGGATTCCCACAATGTCACTTTGCAAGTGTACATGGTTCAGGGATGACATATTCTGGGTTCAATTTGCACAAAAGGCTTTTAAGGATGTATACCAAAAGGTGAATTGTTTTTGAAGTTTGATGTTTAATAAATGAATACAAGAGAAGTTTAATGATATTTAAAGTATATGTATTTGTTAATTATGAGGAGATGTGTATTTGGTTACGAATAGATCAACATTTTCATGGTACAGTAATAAATGACATGTCATTAAACAATTTGAGAAAGGCTTTTTTATTTGACATATACTTTCATTTGATGTAGGATATTCAATGCAATCCCTGGGGGCCATTCATGTATAAAAGTTGTAAGCATCCGTGTGAATTGACTTTCAAAAATGGCCGTAAGCTAGGATGTCGAAAATTTGTCAAACTAACCCTAAACAAAGATTTTAATCAAATAAAAACACCCCAAGTGAGGTGTCAGTGATGATATTGGTAAGCTTAAAATTGGTGCTGTTGAAGTCAGCTCCGATTTAAAAAAATCTGGTTAGTAAAATTGCTCAGAACCACTATTTTGTGCTGAATAACTTGATAGATATTTCACCACTAATGTCCGTTAATTGGGTAATTTTAAAAACTACCCTAAGCGAGGATCGTCCTTAAAAAAACACCCCTTCTTTTAGTAAAATGAGTGTTTTGAGACCCTAATTGCGGATCCTCGCTTTGCTTTTCAAAACCACCCTAAATCTGTGTTTTCTTTCACGTGGATGCTTACAACTTTCATATGAGTGCCCCGGAATGCAATATGTCTTTGTTATTTAATCTAAAGTTTGCACAAGAAGTAACTCAGCTGTTCTAAATACGGCTATAGATTCAGAACTAATAATTGTTTTCACAATATTTCAACATAGAGAGAAGCACGATTTATTTACGTGCATTTTGATACTCCATTTGTTAAATGTCGTTCAATATTAACAAAACAGTAGTGCTTTTACAGAAAAATACACGAATTTAAAAGTTGCAGTGTACAGCGATCAATGGTTATAATGCCAGCAATGTAAACACGTAAAGCCTGCCATTATCTTTGCGCTTACTTCAAATACAGATAACGGCAACTTTTAAATTGGGGTATTTTTCTTTCAAAACACTGCTGTATTGTCAATATTGAACGAAATTGGACAAATGGGGTATCAAAATGCGCGTAAATAAATCATCCTTCTTTTTATGTATGAAAACAATAAGTTCTGAATCTATAGGTGTGTTTATAACAGCTGAGTTAATTTTTGTGCAAACTTTATTCTCATTCTATTTCCAGTCATGTTTCATTTTTTTCGCGAGGTTTTTATTTTCGCGAATTTCGCGAGTGGACATGAAACCGCGAAAATAGAAACTCGCGAAAATAACCTTTTGCGTTAGGTTTCTATTGTATCAATATCAAAACCGCGAAATTTAATTCTCGCGCAATTGACAAAATCTTCAAAATCGCGAAAATATTTTCTCGCGAAAATATTGACTTTTACAGTATACACCTATCCGACTTCGCCATTACTGCGGTGTCCCCGATGTAAAACTGCGGTGTCCCGAGGTCGGGGTTCCATCCATTATTTATTTTGTGCTATATAGTATTGTACCGGGAATTGTACACAACAGTGATATTCAATACACAATCATGAGTATTGAATTACGAATTAAATCTCCCGCTCTGGTACATCTGTGTTGCCGTCAATAGAGGGCCAAATACAGTAAACGCTTCTCGGATTGGTGTATATTCCCATCAGACATTCAACATCAAAATAATTTATTTCCCATCAAACATTTGTTAGCAGATAAAAACGAATAGAAAAATAGATTTAATAACAAACAAAAAAACTTGCTGAACAAAATAATATTCTATGTCAAACAAAGTTTTTTGGATGTGTTTACACATGTGCCCATCCACCACAAACTGGTCGTAAAGTCGGCATTTTCCATTTTGAGATACAATCAAAAACAGTATATGGATTTCTATGTAAAATATATTAGGAATTTGACGTTTGATGAACCATAACCTCACTTCCAGATATCCGATGAAGCTGGTTGAGGTGTCATTTTAAAGCTGAAAGTGTACTCTTTCAAAATCTGCAATAAACAGAAAATAACCATGGGCCGACTTTACTACCACTTCGTAGTGCATGGTCACATATTACACAACTTGAAAATTAAGCACAATAATTCAAATTATACACTTTAATACTACACTACTAACTATACTAACTAGAACAACTTGAAAATTATAGAATAATATTATAATTCAAATGATATACTTTAATACTACACTTTGTAGTTTGGTTTGGGTAGAGGTGTGCTGCTGAGAATTTGAAAGTGGACCCATCAATATAACAATTTTCAAGAAATTTTGACCGAACGATATACCAAAATACTAGAATTTTGGCCAAATTCAACCCAACTGTCTTTTTACATCTGTTTCTCAAAATTTTAGGGATATTTCACAAATTGTGCCTTCATTCAGGCAAAATTGGGCTATTTTCAAAAACAATTGAGAAAATTAAAAAAAATTAACACATCCAATCCACATACCTAAATTGGCCTAGAAAAGGGGTCATTGATAATGATATATGAAAAGGCCAAATGCTACCAATGTTTGTGGCAACTAATTAGCAACTAATACAACTTATCATAATAGTTCAAATGATATGCTCTAAAACTACACTATGCTACCTAATACAACTCAAAAATTAAGCAACAATAATTCAAATGTACAGTAAGCCAAAAATTAAGGTACCAGTTACATGTATGTTCACCCCTATATCCTAAACAAAGACATATGTCATAATTGGAACCAGCAGCCAATAGCTGCATCTTTTAGCGCGAATTTAAGACCTCATTTGTTGAAATTGTTCAAGAAATAAAGATATGACGATCCAAAAGATGCCAATTTAAAAGTTGCAGTTTGCTCCATTTCGTGCCCTATTGATTAATTGCACACAATGCGTTCACGAACAAGAGAACCAGCACCATGCTTCCATTGATTAACATGTTAAAACTAGCATTGTGCTTTGATTAGAACACAAAAGTGAAACTTTTGATTTCGTTTCTTCATTAGGTTTTAGATCACCATTTCTTTAATTCTCAACCAGTTTCAACAAATGAGGTCTTAAATCAGAGCTTAAGAGTTCAGGTATTACCTGCTTGGTAATTTTGACACATTTTTCTTTATTTAGGATACACAGGGGTAAACACATCCGATACCATAATTTTTTGGCTAATTACTGTACATCATGAGCACACACTGTGGCATGAACACTACATTCATTCCAAAAGTTTCATTACCAGTGTTGAACTCAAGTTAAAATTAAACTTTAAAGACAGAATATTCGAAAGACTAGTTTGTGTATGACATCGCTGTCAATCAAACTCCCCACCACCCTGGATTGGTTAATAGCGCGTAAAAGGAAGGTAGATTCATCTTGTGCGATTGCAGAAAAGGAATGCAAAAAATGGTGGAAAATTACGTTACTTTTACAAGGCAAAAACCAACTTTTCTAGGCATTGTTGACATGGTGCCTTCAGGAAAGAAAGTTTCCTAATATGAAGACCTAAACTTTTCAGATGGTTTGTGTATTTAAAGAGGCAAAATTACCCATAAGGTGCCCTGTTTTACCGTCACGTTCATCATCACGACACAACACGCCAGTTTGATTGACAGATGACTTAGACACAAAGTAGCCTTGTTTAATTGTCTTCAATTATAATGGTAGCATTCAGTGGGTAGGACTTAGGGGCCGTTCACAAACACTTGTTGGGGGCCTGATGTAAAAAAATTCATCGCGAACATTTTTCGGGGCCCCCTTTACAGACCTCTAAAATTTCGGGGCCCCCCTTTTTGACATGAAAATCATAGGTCAACCCCATAGAAAAGCATACATACTCAATTTTGCCAGGAAAATTTGTGGTCATTTTTTTCAGGCCCCCCCTTAAGGGGAGTCAAAACTTTTCAGCCTGCCCCCTTTTTGCATCAGGCCCCCCTAACAAGTGTTTGTGAATGGTCCCTTGGGGGCTGTGCATAATTATGAGCCCGGGGGATTTCTGAACAACTTGTCAAAATTTGCTTCCCCCCTCACTGCTTGCCAAAAATCACTTGCCCCCCCCTGTTGGCCCGCCAAAAATCTTTGCCCCCCCCCTTTGCACATGCCAAATATTTGGGATCTCAATTTGAAATCCTGCATGGTCTAGATAAATGTTCTGAGTCAAGCGCAGCAAGCAGGAAAATTTGCATATTAAAGCGTGTCCGTACTGTTTTCCTTAAGGCCGTGTGTCCTGAACTGGCCACCCTTAGCGTTACATCACAAATATTATGAATTTTTACACCAATCGAGTTTCTAATTAGGTTATCTCCACAATTATTAACCCTAAACTAGCAAAAGTTATATTTTTGAAAAGCTGAAGGCATAAGCAATTCAAATTATATACACAATTCAACGCAATATACAGGGTGACCTTCAAGTTATACAGGGTGGAATATAAAAGATTCAGATAAAAAATGGGTTACTTAATGCATTGTTTATTACCAACTTGCAGTAATAAATTGGAAGTAAACAACATTCTTTTGGTTAGAGGACAGGGGGAGCCTACTGACTTTGGAAGAACCAAAATCAGAGCTGTTTGGTAATCTCGGAATACAGCGTGTCTCAAAGAATGTTAGAATGTTTTACAATTCAACATCATTTGAACTGAAACATTTTGCCCCTAACCCATACAGAAAAAATAAGCCCATATTTAGATTCCTCATCAAATTTCCATTAAGAAAATCTGTACTTTGACTATGATAGGATAAGTAATTACAATTTTACAGTAACTTTTAGATTTTGAAGACATCCGCATTACCTACTACAGTGTTTAATATGAAAACAGGTATTATTGTGTGGAAAAGTTTATATTTTCTAGACTAAACCAATCATAAATGAATAAAAACAATTAGTAAAATTGTTTAGCTGTAAGATCATGAGTGTTTTAGATGCTATAAGTAGAGTTAAAATCCAATTTACAGCCTTTACAGAAGCAGATTATGCACTAAAAATATCAATCCCATAGAGTTTGTGTGTACCACATCCCCCACGTCCACATCCCCCACCTCCGCCACCCTGCCCATTCTGAATTCTATGAAGCACAGTGTCAGTATTAAAAAGGCTAAAGAATGTCTTTTTACAGGGTTAAATTATTTAGCAATAAAATGAGACCACAAGCATGACAATAACTTCTTGCTTGGCAGAGATATCATCATTTAATTTGAGTCGACTTTGGAAAAGCGTAACATCGCCACCTTTTTTGGGTGGCGAGTTCAGGACACACAGCCTAATCCCTTTTTAGAGCGTTTTATTTAAAAGGTGCCCCACGAAAGTGTGCCAAAAATGGCCAAAAATGGCTTCCCCCCCTCCTTCCGGCTTGCCAAAAATTTCTTTCCCCCCAATTTTACCCTCCCACCAGGGCTCATAATTATTGCACAGCCCCTTAAGTAACCTGAAAATCTTTGCCCCCCTTTGCACATGCCAAATATTTGGGATCCCAATTTGAAATGCATTTGACTGCATTCTGTCTAACCATTTCTAACAATATTCACACTACAGCTTCTCATTGGAGTGAATTTTAATGTGGTATGCAAGGCCTTGCATCGAGAGAAGCATTTCTGACAATATTCAAACTGGCGTGATTGGGGCTCGAGCAAACTGGCATATATGAAAATATTGAGAGAGAAAAAATCAGGACTCAGCGGGGATCACGCCATTTAAATTATAATTTGTCGGGCTTGCATCGTTTATTTCTGATCCTCGCATATATTAATTTGTGTTTCGCATTGTCTTACGCCCTGCTAGGGTGAAGCTGAAGCATATAGGCCACCCCCTTCTTCATTATTTAATATATAATTGGCCGCTTGAGACACAATGAGAGAGTTATCATGGGGACTTAAGTTGAGATTGCCCGAGTACCGACTGTGAACTCAGGTTGTACAGTGGTAAAGCTCTGGACCGGTAATCCAGCGACTGGGGTTCAATCCCCGCTGAGTCCTGATTTTTTCTCTCTCAATATTTTCATATGCCATTTTGCTCGAGCCCCAATCACGCCATTTAAATTATAATTTCTCGGGCTTGCATCGTTTATTTCCGATCCTCGCATATATTAATTTGTGTTTCGCATTGTAGGCCCTGCTAGGGTGAAGCATATAGGCCACCTCCTTCTTCATTATTTAATATTCAAACTGATTAGGTTTCTTTGGTGTGAGTTCCGATATGTCTTTTCAGTTTACACTTCCGAGCAAAACATTTCTGACAATATTCACACTGATACGGTTTCTCTTTGGTATGAATTCTGATGTGTCTTTCCAGATGAAACTTCAGAGAAAAAGACCTTTGACAATATTCACACTGATAAGGTTTCTCTTTGGTGTGAGTCCTGATGTGGTATGAGAGGGTTTGCTTTTGAGAAAAACAATTTCCACAATATTCACACTGATATGGTTTCTCTTTGGTGTGAGTTTTGATGTGTCTTTCAAGATTGAACTTGTTAGTAAAAGACTTCTGACAATATTCACACTGATATGGTTTCTCTTTGGTGTGAATTCTGACGTGTCTGTCTAGATTATTCTTGTAAGTAAAACACTTCTGACAATATTCACACTGATATGGGTTCTCTTTGGTATGAGTTCTGATGTGTTTTGTCAGAATACTACTCCGTGTAAAACATTTCTGACAATATTCACACTGATACGGTTTCTCTTTGGTATGAATTCTGATGTGCCTTTCCAGATCAGACTTGTTAAAACATCTGTGACAATATTTACACTGGTACGGTTTCTCTTTGGTGTGAATTCTCGTGTGGTTTGTTTGATTAGACTTGGTAGTAAAACACTTCTGACAATATTCACACTGATATGGTTTCTCTTTGGTGTGAGTTTTGATGTGTCTTTCAAGATTGAACTTGTTAGTAAAAGACTTCTGACAATATTCACACTGATATGGTTTCTCTTTGGTGTGAATTCTGACGTGTCTGTCTAGATGATTCTTGTAAGTAAAACACTTCTGACAATATTCACACTGATATGGGTTCTCTTTGGTATGAATTCTGATGTGTATTTCCAGATCAGACTTGTTAAAACATCTGTGACAATATTTACACTGGTACGGTTTCTCTTTGGTATGAATTCTCGTGTGTTTTGTTTTATTACACTTGTTAGTAAAAGACTTCTGACAATATTCACACGAAAAGGGTTTCTCTTTGGTGTGAATTCTGATGTGCCTTTCCAGATCAGACTTGGTAGTAAAACACTTCTGACAATATTCACACTGATATGGTTTCTCTTTTATGTTTAAGGAGTTACTGCATTGGTACCTTTGCTTCCCGTTGTTATTCAAATGTCTTTCTATCATGCCATTTTTGTTCTGGCAAAGCACACTTTTGTACCTACTAGCCCGCACATATTTAATCAGATGTCTATTAACATGAGCTTTAAATTTGTCCCAATAATAATGATTGAGTCTGCAAAATGCACAAGAATATGGTTTCAGTCTTTTCAATGCCATGCTGATTGCAACATAATAGTGAACTTAAGAAAAACCCAACAATATTCAAAGATGTAGATCAATCAGTTACTGTGTTATACACCTTAAATGCTCAAACCCACCATGCATGGAAGTTGATCGATTCTTGATGTTCTGGAACAATTAAGCAGCAATCAACATGACAAGACCATAATCCTCACTGCCTATCTTAGTTCTATTTCTACCTTTGCTAGTTTCCAATTGCTGAATATATCAGTTGATCAGATGCCTGAAATGTTAAAAACAACATTAATAAATGTTGTATTACACTAGTCGAAAAAGTCAATTCAAAGCACATGTTAATTTCATACTTTTAAGGGACATAACAAGCAGATTTGTACAAAGTATATCAGCAGCCTATACTACACTAATTGCCCAATTGTTTGTACTTTTGAGAACATTTAAACATATTTATTCACCAATCTGCACAAGAACAAATGACAATGATACAAATTAAAGGGATAATCCGAAATAATAGGGAGATTACGTAACTGATGCATGCTTGAACTACATTTTGTACTTTGTTCTCAAAATTGCAAAAAAAATGACGTAGGCAATTAACGTAGCAAGCTGACAATATTGCCTACATATTGCCCCATCAAATGATTAATTGCAATATGGTAAGCACAAATTATGTTTAGGGCTTAGATTATAGCCCGGGGGCGCTCACTAAAAATGGGTGACGATCGAGGATGGGGCCCTCTCGCTATTCTGAAGATCCGCCATTCTGATGGTTCGCTATTCCGAAGGTTCACTTTTCCAAACGTGTAATTTTACCAATCGCTATTCCGAATGCGATTAAAGGTTCGCTATTCGAAATAACGGTTCTCTATTCGAAGGTTCTCTATTCGAAAATTCCCAAAACACAAACAGGTTCTCTATTCCGAAAACAGAAAGGTTCTCTATTCCGAATATGAAAAAAGGTTCTCTATTCCGAATATACAAATATGGGTTCTCTATTCCGAAAACGAATGTTTTTAGTAATTTGACCTCGGATGACCCTTGGGTAACAACAGAGGACCCCGAAATGACCTTCCAAAAATTTGGTTCTAAATGTTGACTGTACCCACCAAGTTTCATGCCCATACGACAGTTTTTAGTACTTTGCCCTCAGATGACCCCTGGGTGACCCCGGATGCCCCCAAAATGACCTACAAATCTTATCAGGTCGAAAACCTCTGGTCGCACACTCTCCACCAAGTTACGTCACTGTACCACATACGGATCTCCAGATAATTTGTTCACAGGGTATTTTGCTTGTTATCTTCTGCCTTCCCCCCTTCCCCCCCCCCCATACTGGCCATCCTGCCTTCCCGCACTTCCCCCATCACTGAGTAGCTTGACACATTTGCCCCTATCACTGTTCAAAATTGAGAGCCAAACAATTTGGCTTTCGGTCAAAACATATTTGACCTTTATGGCTATAGAGCAAATGGTAGACAAAGTTACTGCAGCAGTTGAAAAAAAACGAAATGACTATTGGAATATTTCTGGACTTATCAAAAAAGCCTTTGATACAATCGATCATAAATTACATAAATTAAAACACTATGGCTTTCGTGGTATTGTATTAGAATGGTTCAGAAATTATCTAAGCAACAAAAAAAACAATGTGTTTATTATAATTCAAGATTATGAATCAGATTCACATGATATTATGTGGTGTTCCACAAGGATCAATCCTGGGTCCACTTCTATTTATACTCTATGTCAATGATATAACCAATGCTGAGTGATGCATCTAAAGTACTAGAATTTGTCCTTTTTGCAGACGATACCACCATTTTTTGGTTTAAAGCTAATAAACTGTCAATTAATGCCACCAAAACAAAACACATGATACATTTACGTGGCACACCCAAAATGACATTGATGAATCAATCTTGACCTGCAAATCACACTAGATCACACGGCTTTAGAAAGAGCGCATCAAACTAAATTCCTTGGTGGACGTACTTTATTAATAGACGAATGTTTCACTTGGAAATGTTACATAGATTGTGTATCTAAAACAATTTCAAGAAATGTCGGTGTCATGAATAAATTGAAACATTTTGTTCCAAATCCTATTTTATATACACTTTATTGTACGTTAATATTGCCTTATTTGAATTATGGAGTACTTTTATGGGGAAATACATGTAAAACTTACTTAAAATAAAATTGTAAAAATTCAAAAATGGGCTATAAGGATGGTGGCAAACGGTCACTAAGAGACCACACAGCACCATTGTTTGCTAATTATAACATATTAAAAGTTGAAGATATACACACTTGAATTAGGCTGTACATTGACATGTACAGGCACTCTATAAATGAGCTGCCCTGTTCATTTGATAATCATTTTACCAAACATTCTGACATACATAACTATACAAGACACGATATGTAAATGACCTAAATCTAACCAAAAATAAGACAGTCTTTTCTAAGCATGCCATATGTACAAGAGGTCCTGTTCTTTGGAATTCTTTAGATAAAAATCTTGAAGCTTCAAAATCTTTTAAACATTTCTGTAATCAATTCAAAACTAGTGATCTCTAAATGTAGTTAATCTTTTCCGCGAGCACTCCCCTTCCCTTGTCTTGTCTTTTTGTTATGTTATGTGAAATATTGCTTTCTTTTGTTAATTTCATTTGATTTTAGGAAAGGCTAACTTTCAGACCTTTTTCTTCTTCCAGCCTTTTCCTACATATGTACCGTGTTTGTATATGTCTTTGATTTTTATGGAAATAAAATATGAATGAATGAATTATGAATGAATGAATGAATGAATGAATGAATGAGCAACTTATTCCAAATTTCAAGAAAACATTTGACCTCAAATGACATTGGGTGACCTTGAAATGACCTGGAAATTATGTAACACAACTTCATAATAGACCTTCATACTTCACCTATGGCCCAAGTTTCCATGCAATAGGATTTGAACTGATCATCTGCGAGCATTTAATCAAAACTTTAACCAAATTTGTCATACATATACAGCCGGATATACAGCCGGATATACAGCCGAACATATATGGACAGGTTATAAAGTCTCCTGCTTATCAGGCGAGACAAAAATGCCCAAATGTCCTGTGAGAATAAAATTAATAAATTTGTTACCAACATTAAAATGTTTTCAAACTTTTATTATCTCAATCAAAGCCTGATTCAGATTACTTTAAAGTTAAATGGGCCTATAAACAGGTCCCTTCAGATTGTAGAGAGTATTAAAAGAACATTTCACAAGACTTTAGTCATACATTTGATGTCCGTGGTTTATTTTGTGTAGCATTATGTGCGATATGTACAAGAAAACCAGGTTCTCATCTGCAGTGCAGTAGTGAATCAACTATATCTAACACAATAATAAAACAATTGTTTATTAAAAACATTCAGTTTTTAGTTTTGAACATACGCTTTGAGACCTTTACAATGCTGTGGCCTGACAAACACTGACCTCAGTTTAAGGTCATTACTTTGAGAAACCCATTTCTGGCAATACCCTTATGAAAATGGCAAGCATATTTGCAAGCTTGCAAAGTGGTTGCGCATGCTTGCATTATGCAAGATTGCGCAAAACAATTCTGCACGCTTGCTAAACAATTCTGCATGCTTGTGCAAGCTTATTTTTGGAACAATACGGGCATGCGCAAGCAGGCAAATAGGAGTCCGTAGCATGCTTGCAATAAGCATGCATGCACTGTTTGCTTGTTGCATGCTTGCGTTGAGCATGCTTGCGCCCTGCATGACTCGATCACCGCGTGCTTGCCTCTGCATGCTTGCAATTGCTTGCGCAGTCATCTAAAAGCTTGTGCAAGCTTTTATTTGGAACAATATGGGCATGCGCAAGCTTTCACTGCAAGCACCCGCAGTGTCTTGGTTGATGCATGCGCAAACAAGCCCATCTTTCACAAGCATGCGCAAGCTTGCAATACGCAGCCATGTGAAAGCTTGCAATGCACTTGCCAAATGTGCGCACGTTGGGATATAGACATCATACTCACACTGACAGGAATTCTCTTTAAATTATGATGTGTCTTGCAGATAAAATCTAATGTGTTTTCTCAGATTATTCTTCTGAGTAAAACTCTTCTGACAGTGCTCTAACTGCTAGGGTTTCTCTTTGGTGTGAATTCTGATGTGTCTATTTAGATTAGACTTGTTAGTAAAAGACTTCTGACAATATTCGCACTGACATGGTTTCTCTTTGGTATGAATTCTAGTGTGTATCTTCAGATAAGATTTTTGGGTAAAACATTTCTGACAATATTCACACTGATATGGTTTCTCTTTGGTGTGAATTCGGATGTGGCTTTTCAGATTACCGTTTTCAGTAAAACATTTCTGACAGAACTCACATTGAAAGGGTTTTTCTTTGGTATGAATTCTGATGTGTTTTTTCAGATGAGACATGTAAGTAAAACATTTCTGACAATATTCACACTGATATTGTTTCTCTTTGGTATGAATTCTAGTGTGTACATTCAGATCAGATTTTCGGGCAAAACATTTCTGACAATATTCACACTGATATGGTTTCTCTTTGGTGTGAATTCTGATGTGGTCTTTAAGACTATGTTTGCGAGTAAAACACTTCTGACAATATTCACAATGGTAGAATTGCTTTTTGGTATGACTTCTCATGTGTTTTATCTGACTAGACTTGTTGGTAAAATACTTCTGACAATATTCACACTGATATGGTTTCTCTTTGGTATGAGTTATAATGTGTACCTTCAAATTAGATTTTTGGGCAAAACATTTCTGACAATATTCACACTGATATGGTTTCTCTTTGGTGTGAATTCTGATGTGGTCTTTAAGATTATGTTTGTGAGTAAAACACTTCTGACAATATTCACACTTAAATTGTTTATCTATATTCAAAGAGTTATTAAATTGATAATATAGATTTCTGTGGTTATTCAAATGCCTTTCCAGCTCAACGCTTTTTGACAAGATTTTCTGGCAAAACAAACTTTTGTATCTACGAGCCCGAACATATTTAATCAGATGTCTGTTAACATGGGTTTTAAACTTGTATAAAGAATAATGCTTGAGTCTGCAAAATCCACAAGAAAATGGTTTCAAATGTTTCATCGCCATCTGTAGCTCCGTTGTTGTTTGCAACATGAATTTAGTAAAGTTGTTTTCTTTAAACTTCCGTGGTCCGAGCTGTGCGCCAAGCGTCTACGAGCGTACACACAGAAAAAATAAGCAACGCACTTGACAACAAGTCGGTTGACCCATTGGTTGTCTGTTCGGCGCGTAGTAGGCGACCTTGTCACTTTTACGCAATCGCAATACACCAGCGCGCACCCCACCACGGAAGTTTAAAGAAAACAACTTTAGTGAACTTTAAAGCAGGCCTATATGCAGATAGTACCCACCATGGAATTCAATTCTAGCAAAGATGTCCTTGGGTGGAACAGCAAACAGACCACAATCCTCACTGGCTTCAGTCTTAGTCCTGATTCTACTTGAATTATTTAGTTTCCAACTGGAGATATATCAGTGGATTACCTGAAATTGTTAAACAGTAATAAATATTTGGTAATATCATCTAAAATGTTATTGTTAAACCACATGTTGTTTAAACCAGTTCATTAGGCTAAAAAAATGCTGTCTCAAAGCCCGCGGCAGTTTAAAAAAACGAATGCAGAATGTGTTGTAGTTTTTTACAATTTTTTAAAAGATTCTTTAAAACTCTTGAATTAAGGGATCGAAAATGAGCGTTTATTGCATTTCGACAGTATTTTTTGTGGGACATGAGAGCACCTCAGACCTATCGAATTGCATTCTGAATACGAAGCATCTCTTTCTGATATCAAATAATTTTCATTTTTTGAAAATCACAATATAATACAAATTTTATGACAAATTATAAAAATTTGATATTTTTCAAATGTTTGATATATAACAGTCCTCGAAGTAAATTATATAAATCTAATGATATATTCTTAAAGTGTATGTAGCAGGGAGGAAAAGCCGACGGTCAATTGAACATTTTGACCTTTCATATTGAAGATATGGATTTTTTTCCCAAAAAGACCTTTTTTTTTTTTGGTGTTTTGGGAAAAAATCCATATCTTCAATACAAAAAGTCAAAATTTTCAATTGATCGTCGGCTTTTCATCCCACCTACATACACTTTAAGTATAAATCATCAGATTTATAAAGTTTACTTCAAGTACTGTTAAATATCAAAAATATCAATTTTTAATGATTTGCCATAAAATGTGTATTAAATTGCAATTTCAAAAATCAAAATTATTTGATATCAGAATGACATTCTTCGTATTCAGAATGCAATTCGATATGTCTGATGTGCTCTAATGTCCCAAAATAAATACTGTCCAAACGTTCATACCCCAGCCCTTAAGGGGTGGCATTTTCTTCGGAAGGGTGCATGGGTCCCAAATATACTCATATATACTATGGTCATAGAATTTTTAGACCAAAAATAGGGGGGTTATAATTTGTCAACACCCAAAATAGGGGGGTTATAGAATTATTAAGGGCTGGTGACTCAAATTTTCGCGCCCTGCCCGCACATTCTTTGCATTCTTTAATTTCACAATCAAAATGTGCATACAATCTATAGCTATATTTACACTTACGATGAAAATTTGAATGCGCTCTGAGCACTGTCTTCGCTCTTAGCTTTTGGCGTGCTCCGCGCCTTAGTTCCAGCAATGAAAAATTTAATTGTCTTGAGTCTGTGTAGGTGGAAGAGGGTCATAAACCCAAGACAGAGTCGCAAAAAAATTTTGGCATGATAAGAGGGGTCATAAAAAATTGACTCCGGTCACTGACATATTGCCAGCCCCCTAAGATGTCATTTGCCAATCATTGCGAGTGCTCAAAAGTAACGTCACAGCATAAAAGTGTGGCTCATATAGTGAAGTACAAATTGTTTAAACAATGCAAACTTATATCAAATCCAAGTAAATTTTCTTCATAATATTTCTCAAAATGTCATGACTTCAGCTGAAATGGATGCCCTAAGAAAAACAAAAGTGTGTGGATCGATCGACACTTTGAGACATAGCATTTTTTAACATTTAATACGAGGGGCAGTCAGTATGTTTTAAGAGTTGACTCGTGACGTCATATGTGGATTGTTTTCATGGCATTTCTCAATGATTACATAAACACTGTACCTTTGTTTTTCAAACAACACATGTCAAAAATATATCATACACATGATTACGTAACAGCATTAGCATAAAATCAATAGACTAGGGACACTGCCAAATCACCCAAAAAGGCGGGCCTTTAAATTACAGCAAAGACACGTGTTTAAAATGTCCGAGAACAGCAAATGTAAAAGGTGCATATGGCTAGTTTTTAGGCAGGAATAAACACTAGGTCCTCAATTTGCATTTGGTAAAATATGAGACTTGCCATTAAACTTTGGTGGAAATGGGGCGTCTGGAAACTTCAACAACTTTAGAGCTTGAATGGAAGCAAAATTATTACTGCAAAAATGGCGAAAACGAAAAAGCAGTTATTACAATGACATTAATTATGAAACAGACTAAAATATAATGACTGGTCACGTGTGAGAGCTGGTACTCAGTGCGATGATAACTGGTGCAAATCAAACAACAATCTGCGCATGCGTAGGTAGGATGACCGATACAACATGGTGGAAATTCACAAAAATTGCAAAATTCCATGGAAATAGGGCCTAAAATATTACAAAATGCTATGAAAATTTTAATTTTAATATTCATATGAATTTTTATAGATGATCTCAACCTGAAATGAACAGAAAAGTTTTAAAAATAAATTTCTCATTCAAACAATGGCCTCTCTGTACCACTACTTTTTGTATAAATGTAACAATAGTATAATATAAGTTATATTTTAATCACGGATTCAAATATTTTCTAGGGAGACTCCCGTTTTAATGTTTGGAGATTAGTCAACAGAACTGGCAAAAAAACTTAAATTTCCATGTTTGCTATTTTTGGCAATATCAAGATATTTATAGAAAGAAAAGCCTTGTTACATATTTGACCACACATTTTAAATAAACTAAAACCTTTACAGCCCAACAAACATGGTTTTATGAACTGGTAGTCTGTGTTCTATTACTGTTCCAAAAGGCAGCACTCTCCATTCTTTAATTCCCGAGAAAATATAGAAAATACAGCAATACCTCATTTCAGCCTCTTATTTCCCGTAACAAAAACGACTCAATTTCACCAGGTGACTCTAGACCATTGATTTTATGCTAACGCTGTTACATAATCATGTGTGTGATACAATTTTTACATGTGTTGTTTGAAAGACAAAGGTACAGTGTTTATATAATCATTGAGAAATCCCATGAAAAAAATCCACATGTGATGTCACGAGTCAACTCTTAAAACATACTGACTGCCCCTCGTATAAGAGGACAGAAATATGCGTATACTTGTTTTGAACTACCGTATATAATATTTGGGCTAGGTTTTACAATAAGGTATGCCACCATGAGCTAGCTGTGCTATTTTGTGAATTCTTCTGTTCTCAAAATGAGAGGGTGAGCATATTACAGGAGTGGTATACCCCCGATGCTTTAATTCTAAAAGGCCACTCCACTATAATTTATTATTACAAGAACAGCTCTCACTAGGCTTCTTATATCCAGGGCTGTCAACTCTCACGCATTGGCCGTGAGTCTCACGCATTGGGTCACTTTCTCACGGTCTCACGCCAAGGTAGTAAAATCTCACGCCCAGGTAATAAATCTCACGCAAGAAGCTGAAAAATGAGTAAAATCTCACGCATCGTCATGAATAATTTGTTGTTCCTACCCCCCCCCCCCACCCCCTGCTTCTCACAGTCTCGAGCACCATGTGGCTCAAATAATCATCGGTCAAAATGAACGTCATTGGAGTCGGCAAATCCCGGTACGCTTCTGTCTCACGCCAAGCAATTCCAAAAAGTTGACAGCCCTGTTATATCCCAACCACAGGATCAATTTCATTTAAAAGTTTGATTCAGATTGTTTTAGTGATAAAACTTCTTTGTAGGACATCTGAAAAGCTAAAATCTTTGAAAAATACCACATCAGATAGCAAAAACAATGGGGTTGGCGGTTGCAGAATGTCCAAAGATATTATTCTTTTGATTTTACAAGTTGACCTCAAATGACCTTTGACATCAGTGTGTTACAATAAACACCATCCATTACATAAAAGTTCCCATGGTGCAGCAGCTCATGTATGGCCCAAGTTTGGTTCCAATAAAAGATTTGAACTGTTACCCGAGTAGTTTTTCATTTTCATTTACAAATTACCACAAATGACTTTTGACCTCAATCTTGGATACTGATACTACTCATACGTGAAGGTGGGGCATAACGGACCCCCGGGGCAAAACGGAACCACCTGGAAAAATAGGCCTTGGCAATACTGCCGTCTATGCAAATTATATTGAGGAACACAAGTATGGCTACGAGGATTTACAACAAAAATTTTATCTGAAACAATCCACTGACATTCGAGCAACTATCGAGCCAAAAAATTACTACCCGTCTGGTGTAAGATATGTAGATGTTAAATGCGCTGAAATTTTACTTCATTAATATCGGATTCCCAAATAATTGTGTATATTGTAAACATGAAGGTACTAGCCATGAGCTGTATTAAGTGCATGGCCTATATGCTACGATGTATTATGCATGCAACCAATTTCTAAAAAATCGGGTATGGGGCAAAAGCGGAACCCTAGGTGCGGGCGTTTTGTCCCACAGATGGGTTCCGTTTTGCCCCAATTGGACATAACTTGTCTTCACTCAAGGAAATGTAGGCGTTATCTAGGGGCCTACTCGAACATGGTAAACACTTCGCTGAAACATAGACATATAACTAGACCTACCTGATAGAATTAATGATTAAAAGTTAACCACTTACTCCACAGAGATGGTAGGCCTACTGAATATTTCTTTCTAATCAAATATTGGTCATACATATTATAGGCCTACTAGGCCTATAAGAAGTTAACCACTCACTCCACAGAGATGGTAGGCCCACTTAATATTGTAACTGAATATAGGCCTACATATAACTAGGACTAGGGCCTACCGATGGAACAACTAATATAAGTTTGCACCCAGGGTGCCGTTTTGCCCCATAGGGGGTTCCGTTTGCCCGATAGTGGGGCAAAAGGGTTTTTTTTTTTTTGAAAATATTTCTTCATTTTTATAAAAAATTGTAAGATTCAAGTTATATTGGTTAATGGTATATTAAAGGTAAATACAAACTTCAACTGAATATATAATTTTTACAGTCATATTACTTATGGTGACGTCACAGAGCATCCTCAAAGTTAAGTGTTCCGTTATGCCCCACCTTCCCCTACTACGGTACCCATAATGTAGATAAATTTAAACGTTCATATATATATATATATATATTTCTTTTAATTTTCAGCTTATTTTACATGTTAACCTCAAATAACCTTTGACATCATGACCTTAAACACCACCCATTACATGAAAGCTCCCATGGTGCAGCAGCTATATGGGCCAAGTTTAGTTAATTTATTGTTCATCAATTGCTTTTAAAAAGTGAAGGATAAGTCATGTAAATGCCGTATTTTGTCTAAAATACACAGCTTTCGGCTGAACTACTAACAGGCTATATGTTAGCACAGCTATGACAATGACACAGGTACCAAAATCTGAATTTTGATGATTTTTACGATCGTCCAGATGAGCAAACCACAGAATGGGCCTTTAAGTTTCATTGGAAATTTAATAATTTCAAAATGCTTGTAAACAAAACTTTTTTTTTTTTTTTTTTTGAAAAATGTAGTTATCATTTTTTCCTTAAAATTATTTCTGCATTTCTCAATAAAATAATCACCCACCCCCCTAAAAATGCACACGGCCTACAGAAAATAAACTAGTTGTTTGCGTCAGTTCCTGACACCTTCTAAATACAGGTTTGACGATCATGTGACAAATCGAATCTGTGACATCAATATTGATATAGATATCAATTTACATACCCATTGGCATTGGCTGTTCCATTTAATTTACATATTCCCTCTAAAATAATGGCCCAAAATAGCTGTTCCATTTAACTTACATACTCCCTCTGAAATGGCTATTCCATTTAATTTACATATATCCCTCTGGAATAGCTTTCCCCTAATCAAATTGCATATTGTGAATTTCAATCTATCAAATTGCATAGCTTCAATAAGGCGACGAAAAAAGAAAACCCTGTTCTACAGGCCCGACCGACCCAGATTTTGAACAAATTGGGGGGGGGGAAATTCCTGTACAAATGAATGCCCACCCAAATTTCGGAAATTTCAGGAACAATTTTTTTTTGGTACTTTCTCAAATTGCAAATTATTTTTGGTGATTTTTTTGTGTTATTTCAACAAAAAAACAAAAAAAAAGCCGCTTGACCGACCCTAGTTAAAGATCCGTCCTCCGTAGAACAGGGTTTCTTTTTTCGTCACTTAAAGAGAGATTATTTACCTAGCCGTAACTTTCATCATGGCTAGGGCTTGAAATGCACTCCGTTCTTATTGTTGAGTAGGCGAATCTGATACTTCTTCCGATTCTTTCGTCAAACCACCTTTTAAAATGCTACTAGTGCCAGACGCTTACATCGATCTCGACAAAACTTGGCCACAAGAAGCACTGACCCAAGCTCATTCAAAGTATCATGTAGGGGTTATTAGAAGTCATTATGTAAAAATCTTTAAAATGTGCCAGGCGCTTGACCCAATTTCGACCATTATTATGTTTTGATGAATCCAAGTGTGTGAAAATATTGGATCCAAAACAATAATGATAAAATTGGATTATTTACGCCCAATATTTATTGGTCTCGCTATGAGTTTTTTAAAATATTGACTCGACTCCGTCTCGTCCAATATTTTAAAACTCATAGCTCGACCAATAAATATGGGCTCAATCGATCCAATTTTATATCAAACATGGGCATATGAACCACTGACCCAAGCTTCATATAAGTTGTTCACCGATAGGGCTCAAAGGTCAAATTTTAAAATTGGTCCAATCGAGCTCTAACTCAACAGGTATGATCCTTACGACATTCCTAACATGTTTAAAATATTCATGACCCCAAAGGTTTAGGGGTCAAAGGTCGGAAGTTAAAATTGATCTGATCGAGCTCAAATTCAACAGGAATGATCCTTACATCATTCTAAATATGTTAAAAATATTTATGACCCGAAAGGTCAAAGTTTAGGGGTCATTTTGTCAAAGGTCATTTTGGGGTAATTTCTGCTTAACTGCTACAGCTAGGTTTAGATCTATAGATAGATCTAGTTTGTTACTTCTTTTTCCTTGTTTTAAAAAAAAATGTAGATTTTTTTTTAATTATTTTTTTTAGATTTTTTTTTTTTTAATTTCATTTTTTTATATTTTATTTTTTTTGAAATTTTTTTTTTTGGGTTACTCATTTAAGTGGATGTTTTAATGTTGTAATTATTTCCAGATAAAGTATAAGGATTTCAGTTGAAAACCCCTAAGGTTGAATAAGAAATTAAATTTAAAAAATGAATGCAAACTAGCCCTTCAATCCAAATTCTGCAATACATGTATTGAAAGTCGACTGCTTGTTATCTCACGTAATTGAATAATAATAATAACCGTGTCAGATTGAACTGACACCAATTTTTTTCAGGAATTTCTTGTTTAGCCTTTCAATATAACTTCCTTGGAGAATAAAGTGCATTGATCCAATTAATAGATCACCAAAATTCAAATGTTTTCAAACTTTTATTCTCTCAATCACAGCCTGATTTTGTGCAATATTACAATGAAAACCATGCAGGTTCTCATCTGCAGTAGTGGATCAATTATATGTAACATGTTAATAAAACAAAATTATTAAAAAAACAAATTCCGCTTTCAATTTTGGACACCAGAGGAGCTTTGAGACGTTTAAAATGATGTGGTCTGACAATGACCTTAGGCCAAAAAAACCTTGTTTGCTAGTGTCCTCGACCGTAGCACTTAAAAAATTTTTTTACAACTTTCCCCAAAAAGTCATATTTTCATCTGAAAAACTGAAGATATCAAAGAAATGTCATAAAAATAATAATAATAATAATAAATAATAAGAAGAAATTTATTAAAAGCGCACTAATGCACACAAAGCGGCCTCTAGGCGCTGAATACATAATCTTACTATAAATAGGCTAATGTTGTATGTGTGTATGTATGTATGTAAGGGTGCATGTATGTATGTATGTATATGTGGTTTATGTAAAAGGCTCCGTCAGTTTCGATCCAAATGTCGCCAAATTCATACGGGAGATCGAGGAATATACGGGAAATTGCCTGGACTTTATTTGGTTGAAATCGGTAAAGAATTGGCTGCAAAACAGTGAAAATATGGGTAAAAACGGGGTTTTTGTTATGAAAATCAGTTGCCAGCCTGCGCGTCACTGCAGCTGGCAGGCAGCGCGTCGGCGAAGCGTAAAGCGTACGCGCACTACGCCAATGTGCGTGTAAATGGCGCAGAGCCACGCGACTTGCGAGCCAGAGACCAGTGGACATGATAATACAGAAAGAAGGAAAAATAAATAAAAATTAAAGGACAAAAAGGTACATGGACGGGTCACAGGATTATGATAAAGATGAACACGTCCGCATACACGCTATGAGAGGACGTATAAAAAAAAAAAAAAAATATGTGTGTTGTATAAACAAAATGAAGCGGTAGACCTACTATAAAGAAATATGAAATTAAAATGACAAAAGAGGTACGAGTAATTAGGCCAACGGGTTAAATTAACTAAATGAAACGGGAACGAAACAAAGAAGGAAAGAAACTAATCAGGAAATGTAAGAAGAAAAAAAAGCTATAATAATGATAACAGAATTAAATAAAAAACATGGAAACCGGAAATCACAAGCAGCAAATAAAAAATGAAGCTAAAAGGGAAATGTAACAAATAACAGATTTAGAAAAAAAAATGGGAACGGGTGTAAATAAATAAATAACATGGAAACGGAAAATCAAAATGTATCTTTTCGATGATTCTACCTGTTCAGTAATTCTTCCTGTTATAGTGAACGCTCCCATTTACTCATCTAGCGGGGACCCGCGCGAAGCGCGGGTATCCCGCTAGTACACATAATAATGCAAATAATACAGCATTTATAAAAATTACAATACTTATCAATATACAAAATATGAATTTACCTTAAAATTAAACAATAATAACTATGCATAAAAAAAGCAGGCCAGCTGCACATACACAACATCAAGGGCATACAAGATAGCAAAAAACACAACCATCTCCATTCAAGGATGGAGACACCTGTAAAAAGCATGCAAGACCCACCGATATAGCACAGGTGCCAATCCGTGGGCCTCACATGCCCCTCAACATAATTAATACCATTTCCTACTTTCCTGTATGTTTTCTTGCAGTCGTATTGGCTATAGGGTTCTGATATTTCATTATATCGATCTCAGCGCTACGTCGATATCGATCTCAGCTGACTACACAAAACATTGTTGCACTTAAAAATGCAGTATTTTAAATATGCCAGACATGTAGCCTATATGTCAAATAAAGTATAGTTTACCTTGAATTTGTCTTTGGTGAAATATTAAATTCTGTGTTCAGTCAGTTTTTACATACTAGTACTTCACATTATACTCTTGGTACTTGAAAAAATATCCTGACCGACCCAACTTCTGAAAGTGATATATGGACAAGCAGACAATTTATTTTTTGGCCTTAGTAATGATCTCAGTGCTCACGATTTCTCACTGGTATGTTTACTACTATTATGTCTTGACAAAGCTGTATTGTGTTTAAAACATTGCTGACAATATTCACACTTAAAGGGTTTCTCTTTGGTGTGGATTATGATGTGACTTTTCAGATGCGCCTTCTCTGTGAAATACTTATGACAATATTCACATTAATATGGTTTCTCTTTGGTATGTGTTCTAATGTGTCTTTTCAGATTACCGTTTTCAGTAAAACATTTCTGACAGTACTCACATTGAAAGGGTTTCTCTTTGGTATAAATTCTGATGTGTTTTTTCAGATGAGACATGTTAGTAAAAGACTTCTGACAATATTCACACTGATATGGTTTCTCTTTGGTATGAATTCTAGTGTGTACCTTCAGATAAGATTTTTGGGTAAAACATTTCTGACAATATTCACACTGATATGGTTTCTCTTTGGTATGAGTTCTAGTGTGCACATTCAGATAAGATTTTTGGGTAAAACATTTCTGACAATATTCACACTGATATGGTTTCTCTTTGGTATGAGTTCTAGTGTGCACATTCAGATAAGATTTTTGGGTAAAACATTTCTGACAATATTCACACTGATATGGTTTCTCTTTGGTATGAGTTCTAGTGTGCACATTCAGATAAGATTTTTGGGTAAAACATTTCTGACAATATTCACACTGATATGGTTGTTCTTGCGTGTGACTTCTGATGTGACTTTGCAGATGATTCTGCTGAATAAAACATTTCTGACAATATTCACACTGATATGGTTTCTTGTTGGTGTGAATTCTGATGTGTGTTTTAAGATTGGACTTGTTAGTAAAACACTTCTGACAATATTCACACTGATGTGGTTTCTCTTTGGTATGAGTTATAATGTGTACCTTCAAATTAGATTTGTGGGCAAAACATTTCTGACAATATTCACACTGGTATGATTTCTCTTTGGTATGTGTTCTCATGTGGCTTTTCAGATTACTGTTTTCAGTAAAACATTTCTGACAGAACTCACATTGAAAGGGTTTCTCTTTGGTATGAATTCTGATGTGTCTTTTCAGATTACTGTTTTCAGTAAAACATTTTTGACAGAACTCACATTGAAAGGGTTTCACTTTGGTATGAATTCTGATGTGTTTTTTCAGATGAGACATGTTAGTAAAACATTTCTGACAATATTCACACTGATATGGTTTCTCTTTGGTATGAGTTCTAGTGTGTACATTCAGATAAGATTTTTGGGTAAAACATTTCTGACAATATTCACACTGATATGGTTTCTCTTTGGTGTGAATTCTGATGTGTGTTTTAAGATTGGACTTGTTAGTAAAACACTTCTGACAATATTCACACTGACCTGGTTTCTCTCTGGTATGAGTTCTGAGGTGATATTTCAGAATAAACTTGTGAGAAAAACACTTCTGACAATATTCACACCGATACTGTTTCTGTTTGGTGTGAATTCTTCTGATGTGGCTTTGAAGAATATACTTGTTACTTAAACACTTCTGACAATATTCACACTGATATGGCTTCTTTTTGATGTTCAAACAGTCATTAAATTGATCCCATAGATTTGTGTGGTTTTTCAAATGTCTTTCTAGCTCACCGTTTTTTGACAAGATTTTCTGACAAAACATTTTGCATCTACGAGCCCGCACATATTTAATCAGATGTCTGTTAACATGGGTTTTCAGTTTGTTAAAAGAATAATGTTTGCGTCTGCAAAATCCACAAGAAAATGGTTTCAAATGTTTCATTGCCATCTGTAGCTCCTTTGCTGTTTATGTATTTAGAAGTGAACTTAAATGCAACCCTATTATGTCGATCAAGTTATTGTGTGTACCTCATATAGTATCCACCATGGAATTCAATTAAAAGATGTCCTTGAGTTGAACAGTAAGCAAGACAAGACCACAATCCTCACTGGCTTCTGTCTTTAATAGTCGAGGCTCTTATTTTCCAACTGCAGATCACTGGATCAAACTACCTGAAATGTTTAAAACATGAAATATTTGGTATTATATTCCAAAATGTATTGTTAAACTACAACTTATTTTTGAATAATAAAACAGTTCATAATAAGAGGACAAAATTTCCACACATGAAATATAATATTTTGTTTAAAGGGGTACTACACCCTGGCCAATTTTTGTGCCTATTTTGCATTTTCTCAAAAATTATAGCACATTGGTGACAAGTAACATATAATGTTATTATAGGGGCAATGACTACAACGACTGTACTGAAAATTCAGCAACTCAAGGCAAGTAGTTATTGATTTATTGATCAAATATTGGTTTTCCCTTATTTTTGTCTGTAGTGTAACTCCACAACTGTTGTCTGTGCTGAAATAAAATGTCCAATGCAGTAGTTGTAGTCCTTGCCCCTATAATATTCATATCTTACTTGTCCCCAATGCGCTAAAATTTTTGAGAAAAATGCAAAAATAGGCACAACATTGGGCAGGGGTGTAGTACCCCTTAATTCTAAAAATCCACTCTATTAAAATTATTATTCCCAATTACGTCTAAGCATAATGGTCTAATTAAAGCCATATTGTAACATTTACTGAGAATGGAATCTAGTTTTGTCAAAATTCTGATCTTTGATATGATAGTAAATTGTTCGAACGCATAACACATCACACAACACTGTCATTGTAATGTGTATTTACATTACAGAATTGGCTTGTGTCTGGCTTGAGTCCAAATAAGAACAACTGAAAATCAATAATTTACTTCCTGACCAAGCCCTGGGGACCATGCTGACAACTACACCCATAGTACTACATAAGGGGGCTGTCATTTTCTTCGGAAGGGGGATGACTGACTGATGAAAAAGTCTACTAAATTACCTCACAAGGTCAAGTCTGTGAAAATTAAAATTAAAATGGTGAAATTGCAACAAAAACTGTCACCCTTGGGATTGAAAATACAGCCATGTCAACATGGTGTCATCCGTTTAAAGATCTATACTATTAAAATAATGAGCGAAGTGTGTCTGTCTGTCCGGCTATGCATTTCGCCCTTGGGTTTCGCAGTGCTTCAATGCATCAATCAGGTATTTAGTATATGGATAGGTATCGGGAAAAGCATGCTGACCATGTGGTTTTCGAAGGGCCCCCTCAAGGTCAAATGTCATCCTGGGGGGAAATACCTCAAGTGGATAACAATAAAGCAGCAAGTGCCAAGTGGATAAAAAGATGTATACTGGGCAACTCTGGACAGATTATAATGTGTTTGATCAAGATTTTGGCCCAATCGATACAGTAAAAAAGGTATTTTGATCATAACAATTAAAGCTATATGCATGGTCTCATAATTGTTAATGTACATGTAGATGTGAAAGGTGAATTCAAATTTGCCATCAAACCACATCATTTTATATCAAATTACAACCCTTGAGTAAAGAAAGCCAAAACTTAAAACCGTTTTGTCATAGCACTTTCCGTAGCAAAGTTACACCTTGTCAAAGATTGACTTTCATCAAAAAGATTCAGCTATACAAAACAGCATTTCGGAGGTGTTTCTAAATCTTAGTCTCAAGATGATAGCAGCTTTATTGTGGAACTGCTATGAAAACCCTCTAAAATTCCATGTGCGATTGTCTCATCACCAAAAATATCATATATTTGGGTCAAGTGAAGTTCTTTTAAATTTCTATGTAAATATGTATTGTGTTTGGGCCCCGGTTTAGGCCAATTTGGCTGACTAGCAAGTAGCAAATGTGTTAACTAAGGTTAGCTAGCCTCTCATACCTCAGTACGGGCGCACAGACTTTTTACAAGACATACTTTCTTGTTCCGCAATAACAGGAATTCCTTTACCAACCGGACTTTGCTGTCCTGCAATATCAGGTAATCCTGTCATAACAAGACAATATGTTTTTATCATGCTCTTCAGGCTAAACGATTGAGTATCGCATGTTGTGATAAGCGCCATCGTGTTCAGCGTGAAAAGACCCCCTAAGTCGACCATGGTGGGGGTTATGGTAAAATGGGATGTTACTGATATTTTGCTATTTCTTGTTTTCCATTGAAATATCCATAGACAATTTGAACAATGCAATAAGTTTTTAGTAACGCAATATAAACAATTTTTTATTTGACTTATTTTAAACAAAATATATTTTATTTGTTCCAAGAAAGAATTTCCAACAACTGAGGAGTCAAATTTTACTACAGTTAATTTCCCAACTCCAAATAAAATTTATAAAAGTCTTTTTTTAACCACATTCCACTGCATACATTTTCAAAATATCGTGCTCACATTCGGGAAATTATTTATCGATAAGCTGTTCCAAAAAGTAGCATAATTTGCTGAAAACTGTATCAATTCAGGTTTTCTTTCAGTGGGCGCCATGATGCTTATTAATATTCTGACGTAAAAAGGTCATAGGTTGCGTATTTGCATAATTCGGAAAACTCCGGAAACATCACTGCTAAATTTCATTCATAAATCCAAAGTCGGAAGTTTTTTCCGACCGATAATGGTGGTGACGTCACCTAAAAATGAGCTATCTGCACCGAGTGAAAATAACAGCGGCCATTACACACTGCCGAATGTATACTTCGATTATGTCCACTCATGGTAATAGACTTCCTTCAATGATCGGACTTTAGGGTATGGTGGGTTACAATAATTCCGAATACCGTATTTAATAATATATGTTTATTGCAAGACATCCTCTAATGTAACAAAGTCCGGTAAAAAGTCTGTGCGCCCGTACTGTACCTAGTTAATGTAGGCCTATTGATTTACCCGTGCAAGAAAATGGTATTGCCCATGCGAATACAATAGCCTGTCCTTGGTAGGGATGTTCATAAAATTTTGAAGTTCAATATTTTTTAGCTGAAAGTTCTTTCATTTGAAAGAGAATTAAATTACCTAAACAATAAGGGGTCAATCATGTTTCTAGTGCATATACTTTTGAAGTTACAGACAAAAATAGTGTCATCAAATTGCCCAAAATTTTGTGTGTGAAATATTTGTGACAGCAGGCACATGTACAATGCACACTACTGTATGTGACCCCAGATGACCTCCTATTCTTTACTGTAAGAAAGCTGTTTTGGATGGTCTTGATTTACACACAAATTGCTTTTGAGCTAAATCGAGTGTCGACTTGGTGGAACATGGATTGCACTATGTGATAGTTTATGAATCCAGTATCATGCCAGTACCAACATAAGTCAACATCACTTAGGTTTTGGTTGTCAAAATTAATTTTTAGTAATTTTTTCCATTGATCCCCACAGTAAAGCCATTTTTGGACCGTACAGGCACATTCCACTTCCCTATGGACGAATAGCGCCACCTATAGTGTGTGATGTGAGCCTGACTATCCTTGGGATCATTGATCTGTGAAATGTAAACACGTGTACACATAGCTCACAGTACAGCGTTCGGCATAAATTGAAGAGACTTTTGCACCAAAACGTTTCCATATGTGCAAGCGTCTGGCTACATGGATCGAATCCATGGGTTCCTACAGTCACCCATGGAAAACAGCTACTGAAAAACACTACACAATGTCCACATCAGCCATGGTTGGTTTTGTTTACATTGCAATAATTCCCTCAGAACAGGTAATACAGATTCCAGACAGATAAAACTTACCTAATATCAGTTTTAGTTGCCCTTAATTTAATAACTCTGATTAAATTGACAAGAAATTAAATTCTATTTGCTCATTTTCATACCAAAATCAAGGAAAACATGGTTTTGTTATTACAAAATAACAGGAAAATCATACAGTTCATTTCTGGTCAATTGGAGCAGGCCACTTGAGATAATCAATATTGGTACTTGAATGGCATGGTTGGTTGGTTGGTCAGTGACTTCTGCTCATTGTAAGACTGACAGTAGCTGACAGTGTTGTAAACTTGATTGCATAACATTACGATTGCCAACTTATATTTGAGTTGTCACATTTATGGATTAGTTACTGTCAAATGAAATAAAAATTACAGTATTTAATGTCAACAAAACATGCTGCTGCAGAACTCTATGCCTGTGTGTGTGTGTCTGAGGGCCGATGACCGGGCCGATGACACACATTCGATGGGTGTAGCATCTGGCACTATAGCTAAAATAACAAATTGTCATGAGAGGATGTACCTTCTGCGTCAGCGTACTTTTCATAGAATAACACGACAGCGCGACCTGCATGGCCGAACATTGACTTTGCCTAGCAACAACCGTGTGATTGGTCAATTCTCAAAAGCTGTGTTTGCGCCGTAAGTGCCGGTATTTGCGTAGTACGCGCAACGCAAATAAAGCGTGCGTACCCAAGTTGTAGGTATGACAGGGAAACCTCAGTTAACACATTTGCTAGTCAACCAAAATGGCCTAAACCGGCAATACAAATTTACATTGAAATTTAAAAGAACCTCTTGCTCAAGGAAACCTTCATATGTTGTCTATACTTCACTTGACCCAAATATATATGATTTTTTTTGGTGATGAGAGACTCGCACATGGAATTTCAGAGGGATTTTGATAGCAGTTCCATTTTAAAAAGCTGCTATCGTCATGAGACTAAGATCTAGAAACACCCCCGTAATGCTGTTTTGGGGAATTTTGCTAGCAGAATCTTTTTGATGAAAGTCAATCTTTGACTACATGTAGATGTAACTTTGCTACGGAACGTGCTATGACAAAAAGGTTTTCAGTGTTGGCTTTCTTTACTCAAGGGCTTTAATTTGATATACAAAATGATGCAGTTTGATGGCAAATTTGAATTCACCTGGCATACCTACAAGTTGGCTCTCATGTAGTACGAGGAGCCCATACCGTACTTAGCTCTGCTAGTACGGTATGGGATGATCTGTATACGAAAAGCTAGTGCAACGTCATTGCATGATTTCAATTAGAGTTTGCACTAAAAATACAAGGCTCCTGTGGCTTAAATAGTTGCATGTTTATCATAATATTAATTACGCAGCTTCTTGTACTTCTTGCCTAAACAACTATGCTTGAAATTGTAATTAATACTTTTTTATTTATCCAGAATAAATCAAAATTCATTAGCACATGATCCAAATCGGCGCACCAAAATTGAGATGGCACTTCAGTGCAAACTTAAATAGGGCAGCACCAATACGAAAAATGTCATACCGATAAATGACGTGTCTGTTTTGCCCGGTTTTGTAAAGGTGAACCTCATTGAAAATAAAGTTATATATCAATGGAAAGCTTATGATGTCAGGATACTAAAAATTATTTTTCCGATTTTTTGATGGCCAATAAAGCTGAAAAATTAAAAAAATGAATGAATTTTGGTCTTTTTAAGGCGCCCAAAAAGCACCCAAATCAATCGTCTATGACCTTGAGAATGCTCGTGACGTAAGCTCAGGGTTCGCAGTCACGTGATCCTACTCGGAAACATGTAAACAAGACTTGCTTCCTGTATTTTGCAAGCTGCCCGGCAAGTCTGATTTTCACAATAAAGCTTGAAATTAGAGGAATCTTCAAGTTGCTGGTCCCTTCTATATAATAGAAATAATAGAATTATTGTCAGCACATAAACTTTCCGTAAATTTTTGACAAAATCAGTCATAACTGCGCTGGGTATAATTGGGTAATTGAGTTTGAATTTCGCTGGGATCAATTCCATGCGCAAACTTGCTGTTACCGCAGCTGCTACCACTCATGTCATGGACTGAATAAACATGATCGAAAAACAAATTACATACTTGTTTGTGACATTTCTATTCTTGATTCATTTGAAAATATCTGATATTTAAAAATATCGTCTTGCGGTAATCAAAAAATTAATTTAAAAAAACCGCCGATTTCATCAAATCCAGCCCATAAAGGTTTTCATATTTAGCGCATTGCGGTAAATACATTCTTTCCACGCAATCACGATTGAAAGAAACATACTTTATTATAAAATAAGTATAATTGAGGCTTAGTAGATGGAATTCTGAAATCTTAATAAAATTAAAATATTGTCACTTGTGTCACGATTCTTTAATGATAGTACACTCAGTGTACGGTACTGAAAAAGTGAAACATTCATGTTCAGTATGGATTTATACTGAACACGATGCGTAAATTGCTGCTGAAGAAATAGCATTTACCCGACCAAGGTGGATATGCGCAAACACAGCGGATTAGTTACTGTCAAATGAAATAAAAATTACAGTATTTAATGTCAACAAAACATGCTGCTGCAGAACTCTATGCCTGTGTGTGTGTGTCTGAGGGCCGATGACCGGGCCGATGACACACATTCGATGGGTGTAGCATCTGGCACTATAGCTAAAATAACAAATTGTCATGAGAGGATGTACCTTCTGCGTCAGCGCACTTTTCATAGAATAACACGACAGCGCGACCTGCATGGCCGAACATTGACTTTGCCTAGCAACAACCGTGTGATTGGTCAATTCTCAAAAGCTGTGTTTGCGCCGTAAGTGCCGGTATTTGCGTAGTACGCTCAACGCAAATAAAGCGTGCGTACCCAAGTTGTAGGTATGACAGGGAAACCTCAGTTAACACATTTGCTAGTCAACCAAAATGGCCTAAACCGGCAATACAAATTTACATTGAAATTTAAAAGAACCTCTTGCTCAAGGAAACCTTCATAAATATGTTGTCTATACTTCACTTGACCCAAATATATATGATTTTTTTTGGTGATGAGAGACTCGCACATGGAATTTCAGAGGGATTTTGATAGCAGTTCCATTTAAAAAAGCTGCTATCGTCATGAGACTAAGATCTAGAAACACCCCCGTAATGCTGTTTTGGGGAATTTTGCTAGCAGAATCTTTTTGATGAAAGTCAATCTTTGACTACATGTAGATGTAACTTTGCTACGGAACGTGCTATGACAAAAAGGTTTTCAGTGTTGGCTTTCTTTACTCAAGGGCTTTAATTTGATATATAAAATGATGCAGTTTGATGGCAAATTTGAATTCACCTGGCATACCTACAAGTTGGCTCTCATGTAGTACGAGGAGCCCATACCGTACTTAGCTCTGCTAGTACGGTATATGGGATGATCTGTATACGAAAAGCTAGTGCAACGTCATTGCATGATTTCAATTAGAGTTTGCACTAAAAAATACAAGGCTCCTGTCAAGTCCTGTGGCTTAAATAGTTGCATGTTTATCATAATATTAATTACACAGCTTCTTGTACTTCTTGCCTAAACAACTATGCTTGAAATTGTAATTAATACTTTTTTATTTATCCAGAATAAATCAAAATTCATTAGCACATGATCCAAATCGGCGCACCAAAATTGAGATGGCACTTCAGTGCAAACTTAAATAGGGCAGCACCAATACGAAAATGTCATACCGATAAATGACGTGTCTGTTTTGCCCGGTTTTGTAAAGGTGAACCTCATTGAAAATAAAGTTATATATCAATGGAAAGCTTATGATGTCAGGATACTAAAAATTATTTTTTCCGATTTTTTTGATTTTCAATAAAGCTGAAAAATTAAAAAAATGAATGAATTCTTGGTCTTTTTTAAGTCGCCCAAAAAGCACCCAAATCAATCGTCTATGACCTTGAGAATGCTCGTGACGTAAGCTCAGGGTTCGCAGTCACGTGATCCTACTCGGAAACATGTAAACAAGACTTGCTTCCTGTATTTTGCAAGCTGCCCGGCAAGTCTGATTTTCACAATAAAGCTTGAAATTAGAGGAATCTTCAAGTTGCTGGTCCCTTCTATATAATAGAAATAATAGAATTATTGTCAGCACATAAACTTTCCGTAAATTTTTGACAAAATCAGTCATAACTCGCTGGGTATAATTGGGTAATTGAGTTTGAATTTCGCGCTGGGATCAATTCCATGCGCAAACTTGCTGTTACCGCAGCTGCTACCACTCATGTCATGGACTGAATAAACATGATCGAAAAACAAATTACATACTTGTTTGTGACATTTCTATTCTTGATTCATTTGAAAATATCTGATATTTAAAAATATCGTCTTGCAGTAATCAAAAAATTAATAAAAAAAACCGCCGATTTCATCAAATCCAGCCCATAAAGGTTTTCATATTTAGCGCATAAGTTGCGGTAAATACATTCTTTCCACGCAATCACGATTGAAAGAAACATACTTTATTATAAAATAAGTATAATTGAGGCTTATATAGTAGATGGAATTCTGAAATCTTAATAAAATTAAAATATTGTCACTTGTGTCACGATTCTTTAATGATAGTACACTCAGTGTACGGTACTGAAAAAGTGAAACATTCATGTTCAGTATGGATTTATACTGAACACGATGCGTAAATTGCTGCTGAAGAAATAGCATTTACCCGACCAAGGTGGATATGCGCAAACACAGCGAGTCGCGAGTCGCCAAGTTCGTCCTCCGGTATAGTACTTGCGGTGCGGTGTGTGTTGCAGCAGATTTGATCAAGTCTGCTTTTGTATGCATTTTCGCAATTAAGCTTGAAATTATAGAGGAATATTCAAGTTGCAAATAATAGAATTATTGTCAACACATAAATTTTCCGTAAATTTTGGACAAAATCAGTCGAAACTGGCTGGGTATAATTGGGTTATTGAGTTCGAATTTCGCGCTGTGATCAATTCCATGCGCAAATGCTTGCTGCGACCGGTGACCGGTCATGGCATAATAATATAAACATCAAATTAAATACTTGCTTATCAAGTGACATTCACTGTTCTTGATTCATTTTAAAATATCTGATTTCTAAAAAATATTGTCTTGCAGTAATCAAAAAAGATTTCATTAAATCCAGCGCATAAAAGGTTTTCATATCTAGCGCCGTGATCATTCCCCGGTCGGATATCATTCATTGCGGAAAATATTCTTTCCATGAATTGACAATTGAAAGAAACAAATACTTTATAAATACACTTTAGGCTTGGTAGACCGTTATTTGATGGAATTCTGAAATCCAAATTATAATATTGTCATTTCTGTCACAGTTCTTGATGATAGCACAATCGGTGTAGCCATACTGAAAAAGAAAAACATCCATGTAATTGTTGTATGGATGATGGTAGTAGCGAAATACTGAAGAAATTGCAGGAGCTGATGTCTGCGAGCCGGATATGCCGAAACAGCGCTAGCCTTCGTCTTCCGGGAGCACTTCTCTGTGTATTAGCTGATTTGATCAATCGTTCCTTGATATTTGGAACATTTACAGGAATAAATTTTGCTGATGAAGTAGCAATAAGTTGGAAATATCAGAATGTGAATATCAAATCGGTCATTTTGTCTGCAAGTACAGTACAGTCGCGGATACCGAACACTCGGCCACTGAGACTCAGTCAGTCACTGAGTTCATCCCGTATGTATCTACGAGTTCGCCTATCATACATGACCGGTTGTAAAGCTAAGAAATAATTAAAAAATCCCGTACATGTACCTTATTCTATTCCTTCATTTTCTCATTGTGATAAGTTTATCTCAACTTGGTGTGACGATCTGAACTGGTAGCACTAGCAGTTATTTTTGCAATCTGTTTTCATTCCGGTTCTTCGGCTAATCTTCGCTCTTCGTGCTTTACTGTAATATTCCCTATATGCATATCGTGGATGGCTTGGCCTATCCCAAATCACCCAGGCCAGCACTTTTTCCATTTTTATCCACACACTTTATTCAGGAACTTCATTCTTGATTTGATCATGATGTTTCCTTCATGTTATTCTTATTTTATTGAAGATATTTTTCATGTAAAGTAAGTTGACAATGACTTAATTCGTACATTGGCCCGATGCATGCCACAGTAATGCATGGACATTGTGTTTACAATCAAACCCGGAAGTAACTGTGTGTCCCCGAGCTGACGTCATCAACGAAAGCGCCCAATTTGAACGATTTCGTTTTGTAATTTAGAGGGGGTGCCAATATCCAATCTTTGCATGGAGATTTTGTCTAGCCTGGTACGTTAGGCAAATAAAAAATATTCTTTTCTGCTTCCTGACATCATAAGCTTTCCATTGATATATAACTTTATTTTCAATGAGGTTCACCTTTCTGCCTTTAAGTTTATGCGTTGCGAACTAGCTCTCATGATCGAGAATTAATTATTTTGGCTATAGTAGCATTTTAAAAGATGGTTTGACAATAGAATCGGAAGAAGAATTGCCTGATTTGCCTACTCAACAATATATCAGTGTGGCATTTCATGCCACCTGATATAAGCATACCATGATACACAAACATGACATGGCCAACATCATGGACAATGCAGCCAGCATATAGTGGATTTGCATTTGACATCTTCTCTGGTTTGAGGCAGGCCCACAAAATCCACGGGACCGCGGGACCGGCGGTCCCAGAAAGAAATTAACAGCTGCAGAAAAATTTTAAGCCAATAAAAAAAAAAAAAATGAAAAAAAAAAAAAAAAAAAAAATCGCAAAAATTGTAAGTTTCAAACTCTCAAACTCAACTTCAAGATTTATTATTTATTGTTTTCCACCTAATATTATATGCCTCTTTGTCCATTTTCCCGTTCCCGTTCCCTATCTCCATGTTCAATTTCAGTCATTATTATCCATAAAATAAACTCAGTGCGTCGTGGCCGTCGTCAGCGACTCGGTGCTCATTAAAATTCTGCAAGGACAACGTTAGTCTTTTGTACAGTCTTTGTGAGCCTACTTCGCCCACGTGCTCCAAGTACCCGGATTGACACAATACGATGCATGCGGAAGAGACCAGTATTAAATGACAGACACCCAACACGCTATTTTTAGACATAATTATCTTGCTTAATTTAATTATTGTTTGGTATGAGTTTCGTATGAAAATGGTATTCCCAGCATCAAGAAATATTTCTCATTTTGTTTCTGCCTTAGTATCAACTTTTAAGTCCTTTTTGAAAAAAAAAGGGTTTTATTGTCAAGCTATTTTACGAACGAGGCAATGCTGACTCGTGAAGCGAAGCAAACGTAAACACAGCCGGAAGGCATGCTGTCAGCAAGGGTCGCGCTAGGCCCCGGACCCACCAAAACCCGAATCTCACGCATAAATATTGCAAAAGCAGTGAGTTATTGCGTCCCGTCGTACGCAACAAAAATTCCCACATGTTGTTTTCTATATCCAGGTTTCATAAAACTAGGCTCAAAAGTTTCCTCAACTTGCATTATGCACATCATTTTCGAAGCAACTGAACCCCTGAAATACCAAATTATGGCCTTATTTACTTCAATAATTAATATTATGCACAGTAATACTGCTTTATGAGTGAAAATTTTGACAGCAAAACAGCTGTGATATCGCGAAAATACGGCGAGATCTCTGGCAGCCATTGTAATGTAATATGTTTTATACTGGTAACTACAGAAAATAGAGGGCAGTATAAAAAGTATTATTGGGCAGCCAGTAGCGGGCGGTAAATATTAGGTAATTATACTAATTTGATTGAAATAAAAAATAAAAGGAAAAAAAAAAAAAAAAAAAAAAAAAAAAAAAGAAAGAATAAAAGAAAAAAAAAAAAAGAAAGAAAAAAAAAAAGAAAGAAAAAAAAAAAAAAAAAAAAAAAAAAAAAAAAAAAGAAAAAAAGAAAGAAAAAAAAAAGAAAAAAAAAAAGAAAAAAAAAAAGAAAAAAAAGAAAGAAAGAAAAGAAAAGAAAAAAAAAAAAAGAATGAAAGAAAAAACAAAAAAATACAATAATATTTTAATAAACCCCTGCCCCCCAAAAAAAAATAGTATGGTATTACACAAATAGATTGAATTGGCTAGACAATTATGAATAGTTGGGACCCCGATATTTCTTTAGGGACCCCCATTTTTGCATTTTTGTTAGCTCAGGGGTCCCTTGGGACCCCGAGCTTTTGGACCTAGCGCTACCCTTGGCTGTCAGTGTCATATTATATTGTCACGGATCGAATGATTGATCACATACCAAGGTGAGTGAATGATTTCATTTATTTATCTATCATTTTCTGGATATTACTGAACTTGATTCCATCAAATAACAACTTTCAAACTGGCCGTATTCAACAATATTCAACGATGGGACCGGGCCTGTATGCATTGGTATGGCTGGCATGGCCGCCGAATTTTGCAGAAACTCATGAAGAAATCAGATGCAAATGATAAATAGTTTTGTTGTAGTATGATTTATTATTTTCATTGTAATGTGACAAGAAGATGGGTGATTAAGGTGTAGCATCTTCGTATTCTTTGATACTAATACTATACTCATATCATACTGTAATAATACAAAAGGTACCCATTTAAAGGTGCAACATTACATATTTTCACACAATTTTTATCAATAGCAGGTCATTTTATGCTATATGTGTTAATGTGTTTTGAAATTTAAAGTCCTAAACATTTCCAAAGATGGTCCAAAACTAGGCCCAGATCGCACCAGAGAGCATCAAAATACCTTTGGCTTCCAGGGCCCTAAGGCGGGCCCTGGACCCCAGCCGTGGGGACTTCGCGCTACGCGCTCGTGATGTGCGCTTCGCGCACATATTTGACAGAAAATATTTGCCATTACAATTTAAGGTCCCAGAAAGAGTCAACATTTTTTGGGGCCCTGGACTTTGAGGTACCGCAAAAGGAATGTAAAACGTTACCTGATAACACTTTATGATAACTACATCCAGAATGACTTGCTGTCGTAAATAATATGCTTCTTTCACAACAAAAATTTGTGATTTGGAAGTTTTAGCGTGGAGCAGAGACATGCAGACTGGTAAAAAAAAATATGATTGACAATTTCGTGGTGCGCATGTGCAGCGTAGCCTGTGGTCCATTTGTGAGGAATGGACAGCCTGTGTTACCATCCAGTTTGTGTAATAGCGCCTCCTAAAATCATGAAATGTTTTGGGAGCTATCTCAGGACCGCGACACTCCGGCACTTGTTGGAAGACATAGACTGTCTGTTCAATTAGCTTAGATTCTTGAATTTTTAAGATATTTGAAAAAAATAAAAAATTGTGGTCAAAGTCATCAAAGAAAATTGTTAGCACAGCCTTAGACCTAACGTGATTTATACTTTTCAAATTCTTAAGTTCAATTTAAAACCCCATTTGTATTCAATTTTGGTCTTTTCCCGCGATATTTTCATAAAAAGCCGTAGAACGTCGGGTACCATAAACTTTTTTGAATCAATCCATTTAGAGCGATGGGGACGAATGTCACAATGTGCAGAGATAGTATTTATTCGACCATCCGCATCAGGAAGTATTGTCCAGCAAAATATTTGCCAGTAGGTCTATGCATAATTTGTGTTGAAACCCTACTGTTGAAACATTACGTTATTATTTATGAACTAAGGTTTTCTAAAATAGGCCCAGCTTATATAAATACATTCCTTCTTTCTTTCTTTTCTTTCTTTCTTTCTTTCTTTCTTTCTTTCTTTCTTTCTTTCTTTCTTTCTTTCTTTCTTTCTTTCTTTCTTTCTTTTTCTTTCTTTCTTTCTTTCTTTCTTTCTTTCTTTCTTTCTTTCTTTCTTTCTTTCTTTCTTTCTTTATTTATTTATTTATTTATTGTGCGAATGGCTCTGAGAAGGTATAGGCCTATAATAGGCCTATTATAAAACTACACATTTATTTTCAATTTGTTATTTCGTTTTGTTTGTTGAATACAAACTGAAAAAACTGTGAAACAAAAGAACTTTTGTGACAGAAAATATTATTTAAAACAATCAGGTTACAGAAAACAATTCTTGTAAAGTCACTGTATCTGAAAATGTCAAGCGAATGCTGATATTCTTGGGAAGGAATGGTGGTATTAAACAAAACTCAATTTACATTGTAAACCTGTATTGAAATAAAAACGAAATCCATAATTTTAATGTCATTGTTTAGGAAAATAAATAATGCTCAGAATAATGTTATGCATTAAACGTAATCGCGCCATATAATTTCGTGTAACAAAAACCGGTGGACCATCATCACCTATAGAACCTATCCAATAACCGGAACGGTATAACAATTGAAATGGCAGGACAGATTGGTGGACAGATTGTTTTGCTAAATTGGATATGGTCTATGCCCTAAGTTGAGAATGTACCGACGGTCCCACTCGATTTGTAAAAAGGTCGCGAACCCTTTTGGTGGACCCAAGTAACTGCCTAAAATGGGGCAAAATTGAATACAAATGGGGTTTTAAATTGAACTTTGGAATTTGAAAAGTATAAATCACGTTGGGTCTAAGGCTGTGCTAACACTTTTCTTTGATGACTTTCGCCACCATTATTCATTTTTTCAAATATCTTAAAAATTCAAGAATCTAAGCTAATTGAACAGACAGTAGTACAGCAGACAGTACATGTACAATGTGATTCTTTCATTTATAATTAGGATTACGTCATTGCCAGAGCTTGTTTATTTGTTCATTAGAATGATTGACAGCGGTGGGCGGACTTATACGCTTTGTACCGCTCACAAAACAAAGCTCTGGCAATGACGTAATCCTAATTATAAATGAGTGCATCACATTGTACATGTACTGTCTGCTCACTCTGCTGTATTAGATGTCTTCAACTGCCGTATAGCACGGTATAGGCAGTTTGCAGAGAGTGTCGCTTCTCTATCTATTTTTCTCGGGCTATCTTCAGGCCCGTACGAAGGGGAGGGGTGCGGGGTGCGGGTGTGCGACCAGTAGCGTAGCGTAGAGGTAGACTCCCCCCGGACACCTCAAATGAGAACGGAAAAGCGGAAAAATAGGGACGAGAAGAAGGGGAGGAGAGAGAGAAAGAAGGGGAAGGAGAGAGAGAAAGAGAAGAGAATAGAAAGGGGAGGAGAAAGAGAAGGGGAAGGAAAGGGGAAAGAAAAAGGGGAAGGGGAGGGAAAAGGGATCGAAAGGGAGGAACAAGGCCGTCGCCATGGGGTGGGGTGCAACTGTGACCACCCCCCCCCCAACTCAACACAAAAGTTGACAACCATGAGAGCTACCAAATTGCGCAGTTTTACCAGGGGTATTTAATTTGCACTGTCCGTGAAATTTGAGGGGTATTTAATTTGCACTGTCCACGAAATTTTCATGTCAATATTTAGCCGCCCCCCCCCCTAAAAAAGGGAAAAGAGAGAAAAAGGAAGAGAGAAAGGGGAGAGAAGGGGAAGAGAGAGTGAGAGGGGGAAGATGGAGGGAGGGGAGAGGTGGAAGAGGGGTGAGAGTATTATAAGATGTGTCTCTCACATCATGCACATGATAGACTACCCCGTAGTCCACTTGCCCATTGTGCATACTCTGGATATTGTATTTAAGCTTAAAACTCTGATTTAATTAATGTGTGCACAATTGATAGATTTTCACATCTGATCTTTTCAGTCACCCTACTCCCTCTGTTTGTTAGCTTCCCAAGTGGACTACTGACATTGGATTGCGGTTTACATGCTTAACACGGCTGTCTATGAGCTTCTATGGATGAGATTGTCCGAAATATGGCCTACTAAATTTGGCGATGATGTACTTCATCTTTAAATGGATCTGGCTTGTGATTGGTCGCCCAGATCTCGTTATGGTTTAAATCCTCCGGTACCTGTCATTACCATTAATAACTACATGGTACACAAGTATGTGGCCTACACCGCCTTTGTGTTGTGTAATTGCATGAACGCGTCAGTAAGTCAATGAGCGCGTCTTGTATTTGCTTGCGGTTAAATTTGATTGATAAACAAGTATGATTGACAGTGTGAGTGTTAGGGACTTTGCCTGTTCAGAATCACGTTTTTAATTGAATGTCCATAGTCTATTTTTAGCCTGGAATTTCGCGATTAATAAACTGGCAGATTCTAAAATCAGAATTGTTCAGTACTGAAGTGCCAATACAATTATGACATTATGATATGTTGCATTCAATAATATAAGCCACTTTACTTTTACTGTCACTAATATAATTATATTAACTTTTTCATAACAATTTTATACTAGTATTTTGATGTATTAAATATCAGTATAATTTCGAGTTCAACTGAATGCTTTCATCATGATTAACATGCTTTTATTTATCAAAAATAGACTATGGCATAGTCTATGCACATGATGGTGAGGGGATAAAAACTGCAATAATTTCGTAATATAGGCCCTATTGGGCCGGTATATTGGGCCTACAATAATGTTGGCCAAGCGCGTTGAGAGCTGTTGAGGTGATGTACAAAATGAATTTGCAAGATCGACAAAATATATATGTGCGCATCCCATCACCCCTCCGCACCGCGCCCTTCATCAGAACCAATGGAGATTAGCTATGGGGCAAGGTGGCAGTCAGTCATCTCCCTTACTCAGTTGACGGAAATAGTGTGACAAAATTTACGATTTTCATCATCATTTTGGTGTATTTTAGACCCAAAATTAACCCCATTCTGGCCCATTTAGTATTAAATTGCCAAATTGCCGCGCGCTATGCACGAATTTATCTCGATAAAGTAATTATGTGAGAAGACCTGCGAGACGTCCCCTTGGAAAGTTGTAAATTTGGTTAATTTTAGCATTGAAATTGCAATTTTATTTCTATGAACTTTTTATTTTTAGGCCTACGTCTAGTTCAGGAAATGCCATTTCGATGTAAAGACTCGATTATCTTTTTCGGTAGGCCTACAAGCAATATTCACGATATTTGCTCTAGCCTTTTAGGTAGGCCTATAACGAGAAAGGACTACCTGATTCCAGTCTCTATCACCATGGGCTTAGGAACCGGGGCTTGGGGAGAGGTGAGCTCAGCCCCTCAATAATTTTGGTGCAGGGCTGGAATACCTTTCAGCCCCCCCCCCCCTAATCACGGTGATAAATGAGTGTTTGTTACTTCAAGGCTACTTCTATGCTGCTACTCATCAAAGCCTGTTTAGCATCTGGATGAAGACTTTGGTGCGGTGACTACCGGTACAACAGTGGACTCTGTGCAAAAGTGCTCTCCAAATTTACAGGTGCTGGTTTGGTGCAAGTAAAAACTCTCTGACATGTCTGCTGATGGCTCCCTTGACGCTCTATGGTGGGCAGTTCGATGATGGCTTCGGGGAGCGCATCCCATTCTCTTATGGTCCTGGTGAAGAAACTGTATATTTAGGCCATGATGTATTTGTGGATGATTGGCTTTTTCTTCCTGTGGATCCTCATAGTGTAACACTTTGGCATTGAATGTCATCTGCCACTGATGAGCCCAATCTTCCAGGCTGTTTAGATCTTCTTGCAGCTGGTTTGCATCTTCAGGTGTTTTGATGCTGACCTATATTTGCCAAATTTTCTGACTCCGAGGGCAGAAACCCCCAGGGTGCCCCACCAAACACTCACACTCGCAAAATGTGGAATTGACCGATTTACACTACATCCACGGTATCAGTGTTAGCGACAAGCTATCTTATGCTGCTGATAGCAATATTGATGGGAGTAGATATCAACTGATAGGCCTATTGATGTTGATGAAGTAACTGCATATATAACTGCCGATATTGCTATTGATGAAGTAACTATCCGTTGATGATATCGGTATTGATGAAGTAGGCAGTAGTGGCACCAGGAATTTTTTTTCAGGGGGCATTGGGGGGAGCAAAGTGAATTTCGGGGGCGGGGCAAAATCAACAAATTTTGCGCAAATTTACGTAATTTGGAGGTTTTACCTTAAACCTGGGGGGGCATGAAAAATATTTGGGGGAGGGCAAATGCCCCCGTAATGCCGCCACTGGAAGTAGACCTAGCTATCTGTTGCTGATATCGGTATTTATGAAGTAGCTATCTAGTGCTGATATTTGTATCGATGAAGTAGGTACATCTACTGCTGATATCGGTATATTGATGAAGTAGCAATCTACTGCCGATATTGCTATGGATATAGCTGATATCAGTATTGATGATGTAGCTACCTGCTGCTGATAGCAGTATTGATGGAAGATGATGATCATCATCATCAGTCGGCTGCGGAGCAGGCCACTACAAGCTTTCTCCAACTGTTGCGATCTTGGGCAAGCGAAACAATTTTGTTCGGCTGCAGCATCCCTTCAGTATTTCCCAGGAGGTGCTGTACATACTGTAAGTACAGTGTCCGCGGCCGTCCCGGTTTCCTCTTCCCATGTGGTGGAATATAAAGGGCACATTCTTTCACAGGCTCGTCATCTTCAAGACGCAGTACCCCTATATGGCCGAGAAATTTGAGTTGATGAATCTTGACTCTGGCAACCAGTGGAGAGGTGTTGGTCAGATTGTAGATGGTTTCATTTGGGATCCGATCCACACGCTTGATGTTTAACATGACTCTGTAGCAAGATGTTGCAAAGGCATTGATCTTGTTTTTCCTTGTGATTACCCATGACTCGCACCCGTACAGAAGGACTGTGATACAAGCTGTCTCAAACAGCTTGATTTTTGTTCCAATTGGCAGGGATGGGCTTCTCCAAAGGTGTTCCAGTTTCCAGAAAGCGGCCCAGGCTAGTGCTTTTCTTCTTTTTAGGTCTCCAACACTAGAGCCCATCTTGGAACGCAAGTACTTGAAGTCTGTGACATGGTTGATGGTACTACCAAGTACCATAGACTTCAAGTGCTGGCTGGGCGTTACAGTTTGCAGTCATATATTCTGTCTTAGGTGCGCTGATGACAAGGCCTAGATCTGCTGCTGCTGTTGTAGTCCTAGTAAGCTGTGACTGGGCCCGGTCTATAGAAGATTCCAACAGGGTAATATCATCAGCAAAATCCAGGTCATTCAGCATCCTAGCAAGATGATATCTACTGATATTGCTATTGATGAAGTAACTATCTGTTGCTGATCTGGGTATTGATGAAGCAGCTGTCTGTTGCTGATAGCCTGCTGATATATACTGCTCTCTACTGCAGTTAGGAAAAAAAAATGTTTGTTTGTCCTCCACAGCTTTGAAAGAGGAGGTCCGGACGGGTGGATATTTTTTGATTTAGCATATTCCTGGACCTAGCTAGAGCTAAAAGCTACAATCATTCATGGTGACTTTAAAAAAAACCAACATTTTGTTTCTTTAATATGCAAAGTTATAATTTGTGTTCAAGTCCTAGTCTTTTAATGATTTAAAAATGGATGTAAATCCAATGTATTTTGAAATCATATAATAGATTATGACATGAACACAAATTAAAACTTTGCATATTGAAGACATAAGTTGTTTGGGTTTTTTTTTTTGGGGGGGTTTTAAACCATGAATGATCCTACCATTTAGCTCTAACTAGGTCAAGAGATACTCCAAATCTGAAAAAAAAAATTGGATTTTTATTTATTCAAAAAAAAAAATTGAAAAAAAAAATATTGGTCAGGCCTTAAACTGAGGAGCGGGCGGTGGAGGACAAACAAACAACTTTTTTTTGGCCTTATCGGTATGTATTGATGAAGTAACTGTCTACTGATGATATTGGTATTGATAAAGTAGCTATCTACTGCTGATATCAGTATTGATGAAGTATACACTGCTGATATCAGTATTGAAGTAATAAATTATTATTATTATTATTATTATTATTATTATTATTATACACTGCTGATATCAGTATTGATGAAGTATACACTGCTGATATCAGTATTGATGAAGTATACACTGCTGATATCAGTATTGATGAAGTATACACTGCTGATATCAGTATTGATGAAGTATACACTGCTGATATCAGTATTGATGAAGTATACACTGCTGATATCAGTATTGATGAAGTATACACTGCTGATATCAGTATTGATGAAGTATATAACTGCTGATATCAGTATTGATGAAGTATACACTGCTGATATCAGTATTGATGAAGTATACACTGCTGATATCAGTATTGATGAAGTATACACTGCTGATATCAGTATTGATGAAGTATACACTGCTGATATCAGTATTGATGAAGTATACACTGCTGATATCAGTATTGATGAAGTATACACTGCTGATATCAGTATTGATGAAGTATACACTGCTGATATCAGTATTGATGAAGTATACACTGCTGATATCAGTATTGATGAAGTATACACTGCTGATATCAGTATTGATGAAGTATACACTGCTGATATCAGTATTGATGAAGTATACACTGCTGATATCAGTATTGATGAAGTATACACTGCTGATATCAGTATTGATGAAGTATACACTGCTGATATCAGTATTGATGAAGTATACACTGCTGATATCAGTATTGATGAAGTATACACTGCTGATATCAGTATTGATGAAGTATACACTGCTGATATCATTATTGTTGAAGTATACACTGCTGATATCAGTATTGATGAAGTATACACTGCTGATATCAGTATTGATGAAGTATACACTGCTGATATCAGTATTGATGAAGTATACACTGCTGATATCAGTATTGATGAAGTATACACTGCTGATATCAGTATTGATGAAGTATACACTGCTGATATCAGTATTGATGAAGTATACACTGCTGATATCAGTATTGATGAAGTATACACTGCTGATATCAGTATTGATGAAGTATACACTGCTGATATCAGTATTGATGAAGTATACACTGCTGATATCAGTATTGATGAAGTATACACTGCTGATATCAGTATTGATGAAGTATACACTGCTGATATCAGTATTGATGAAGTATACACTGCTGATATCAGTATTGATGAAGTAGCGATCTACTGCTGATATTAAGGGGGTACTACACCCCTGGCCAATTTCGTGCCTATTTTTGCATTTTTCTCAAAATTTATAGCACATTGGTGACAGGTAAGATATGTATATTATAGGGCAAGGACTACAACTACTGTACTGAAAATTCAGCAACTCAAAGCAAGTAGTTATTGATTTATTGATCAAATATTGGTTTTCCTCATTTTTGACTGTAACTCCACAACTGTTGTCTGTGGTGAAATAAAATTTCCAGTGCAGTAGTTGTAGTCCTTGCCCTATAATATACATATCTTACTTGTCCCCAATGCGCTATAATTTTTGAGAAAAATGCAAAAATAGGCACAAAATTGGGCAGGGGTGTAGTACCCCTTAATGAGGTAATTACTTAGCAAATGCAAAACGTTTTTAAAACGTTTTAAGCCGCTTATGTTTTGGGTTTTGGAAAAATGTTTAAATAACATTAAATGTTGTGTACAATGAAAACGTTTTTAAAACGGTTTGTATGAAACACATTACAACAACATTTTTTAAAATGTTGTCAAAATGTTATTATAAAATATTTTTTGTAAAATTGGTTATCAAATATTTTGTCAACACTTGAATAACATTACGGTAAAATAAAAAAAGTTATACTCTGTTTTTTAAATTGTTTTCTTGCAACCTATTCTAACCTTTTGAGAATAACGTCGAAAACTTATTGGGTTTGCTGAGTATCTACTGCCGATATTGTTATTGATATAGTAGTCACTGCTGATATCAGTATTAAAGAAATAGCTACCTACTGCCGAATTTGGTATTGATGAAGTTGCTATCTACTGCTGATAGCAGTTTTGAAGATATTGGTTTTGATGACGTAGGTAACCACGGGATTGACGACACAAGGTTGCTATTTGTTATTATTATTATTATTATTTTTATTATTATTATTATTATTATTGTTTTTACGAAGTAGCTATCTACTGCTGATATTGGTATTGATGACGTATTTACTGCTGATACTAGTATTGATGAAGTAGCTATTTACTGCTGATGTTGGCATTGATGAAGTAGCTATCTATACTGCTGATGTTGGTTTTGATGAAGTATGTACTGCTGATAATAGTATTGATGAAGTAGCTATCTACTGCTGATGTTGGCATTGATGAAGTAGCTATCTATACTGCTGATGTTGGTTTTGATGAAGTATTTACTGCTGATACTGGTATTGATGAAGTATCTATCTATTGCTGATGTTGGTATTGATGAAGTAGCTATCTACTGCCAATATTGCTATTGATGTAGTAGCTATCTATTGCTGATATCAGTATTGATGAAATAGCTATACCTACCGCTGAATTCTGTATTGATGAAATAGCTATCAGGAGTAGATATCAATACTGATATCTACTCCTGATATCAGTATTGATGAAGTAGCTATCAACTCCTGATATCAGTATTGATGAAGTAGCTATCAACTCCTGATATCAGAATTGATGAAGTAGCTATTTACTGCTGATATACATATTAGTCAAATCGATATTATTTTTTTTAAATAGATTGGTATAGCTATATATTTTACCTTCATACAAATGAAAAGGGCATTTCGTGATCCACAGCCTCACCCCCCACACTTTTCTCAAAAAAAAGTTAAGATTTTTATACCACTGGAATCCTCTGGCTACATAATGTTTATATACCAAAAATTTCTTGCAGATTAATTCGTTTAGCAAAAATATCGTCAAATTTGAATTTCGTTCTGGTATACCAGTATTACAACAGTGGCCTATGGAGCAGTGTAATACACACAATCATGCATAACTCGCAAACGCAAAAATCAGAATCAACTGAAATTTTGGGAATAAGCTTTTTCGGGATATTTACCGAAAATGACATAAAAAGAAGATGCCAGGATTACAAAATCCTCCTTTAATTGTTAAGTTTGAGGTAAAAAGAAGCCGTTTTAATACGGCTAGCTGTGAAGAAATTCCAACCAAAAGGCCATTTATTCCGAATAGAAAAAAGACACTAATGAATTTCTCTACTTTTGAGAAACTATAGAAAGCTATCGTAGGACGCAATTCGATTAATGGTGATCATGACTTAGTTGGTCTTTTTATTAATCTCATCAGCTACATTTTGCTCAGCTTATTTTTTTGACATTGGCAATTTGGTCCATTTTTAGTGACAGAGGTTTTTTTTTCTAAAAATGGAACATACAATGTCTATTATGGCATTGTGTAGGCCTACTATGAAAATTAAGCATGAGTGGTTTTGATTTCATTAAAATGGATGTCTTTTCTTTATTAGAAAAGATTAGACCAATTAGTAGGCCTACATACCCAGCAAACACAAAAACGTTTTAAAAAACGTTTTAAATAAGTTATATTTTGGCTTTTGGTTTAGGTAAAAACGTTTTAATAACATTAAAATGTCGGGTTATATAAAGGTCATGATAACGTTTTAAAACGTTTTGTATGAAAACACACAACAACAATTTTTTTAATGTTTTCAAAAATGTTATTGTAAACTATTTTTGCAAACATTTTTGCCAAATATTGTGTCAATACTTAAATAACATTATGTTAAAATATTTGAACCCAGCAAACACAGAAATGTTCTTAAAATGTTTTTTCAAAACCTTTTAATAACATTTAAATGTCGGGTTATATGAAGGTCATGAAAACGTTTTTAAAACGTTATTGAAAATATTTTTGGCAAACATTTTTCGCAAAATATTTTTTCAACCCCAAAATAACATTCTGTTCAGAATGTTTTGTATCAAGTTTACAAGAATATTTTTGGAATGTTATTAAAACGTTTTTATACCCTTTATATAACCCGACATTTAAACGTTTTCTGTAAAACATTTTTGTTTGCTGAGCAGTAGATTATAAAAACATGTTTTTTAAGGTTATGAAAACGTTTTATACTCTTAATATACCCTTTATATAACCCGACATTTAAACGTTTTCTGACAACCTTTTATAACCTTTTGCGAATGAGGTCGAAAACGTTTTGTGTTTGCTGGGTATATCACGATAATGAAAATCTAGTTGGGTACAATAGGTATAAAGTTCTTCAGGCAGAAAGTCGGTCAGTCTGTCTTTTTTATGGAAATGACTCAAAAACTGTAAATATTTTGCCATACAAGAAAAAGATTTTGTTCCAGAAATTTTTCAAATTTGGGTTGGCATTCATTTATACAGGAAAAATGTTTTCCCGAATTTGTTCAAATTTCTGGGTCATCGGGAACATAAAATAGTTTTCTTTTTTTGTAGCCTTATTATGATTATTCTAACAAAATAAGACTATCCCTAAAAATTCCTCTATATTTACAAAACCACAAAGACCAATATTTTGAAAAGTAAATCACAGAGTAACACCTTCGTTTTTATTTTTTCAATATTTTTTATTTTTATTGATTTCAAAAACATATCAACATCAATATACAGTAATTTAAGGGTTCACATTGGCGTAGCGTCATAGGGGCACGGGGGGCACGTGCCCTCAATCGATCTGAAATTTTTTTAAATCCCATAGGAAAATTGCCGAAAAATGGCTTGTGCCCCCCCCCCCCGTTAGACCCGGTACCCCCCCATCATGCTCGCCCCCCCATGTGATGACCCACGCTCGCCATTGAGGGTTGATTCATATATTTTCATGACTAAACGGTTGTTGATGCCCAAGGGGCCGCTTCATACATACCAGATCATTTTGTGATTCTTATTTCATCAAAATAATTAGCAAAAACTAACAAGCAACATCTATAAAATAAAAAAACCAATGAACTTCCTTCGTTTTCCCTACCCTGCGATTGCACATCCGGGCCACCAGGCATTACATACTGCAGTTACTGTCCGTTTTCCTATACAAAATACACAGTGCTCTTTCCCATTGAAGCGTGACCTCTACAAATAGCCTACGTTAAAAGTATGGGGATATGCCTAGTTAACGTCGCTGTGTGAAAAATAACCGGCCAATATTAAAAAGTACTCTTCTAAAGTTCTAGAAAATATAGTTTTGTAACATGTCCTAAATTTTTAGCTAATTTAGATGTTTGGAAATATCGTACTTTGGTGTTTTAGGAAGGATATGTAAACGACAGATAACACCAAAAAATATGAAGAAATTATTTCCAAACCGTGTTAAGGGCTGGGGTATGAACGTTTGGACAGTATTTATTTTGGGACATTAGAACACACCAGACATATCGAATTGCATTCTGAATACGAAGAATGTCATTCTGATATCAAATAATTTTGATTTTTTGAAATTCGCAATTTAAAAATTTAACAATTGAAAATTTTGACCTTTAGATTGAAGATATGGATTTTTTTCCCAAAACACCAAAAAAAATTAGGTCTTTTTGGGAAAAAAATCCATATCTTCAATATGAAAGGTCAAAATTTTCAATTGACCGTCGGCTTTTCCTCCATGCTACATACACTTTAAGAATATATCATTAGATTTATATAATTTACTTCGAGGACTGTTATATATCAAAAATTTGAAAAATATCAAATTTTTATAATTTGTCATAAAATTTGTATTATATTGTGATTTTCAAAAAATGAAAATTATTTGATATCAGAAAGACATGCTTCAGATTCAGAATGCAATTCGATAGGTCTGAGGTGCTCTCATGTCCCACAAAAATACTGTCGAAACGCAATAAACGCTCATTTTAGATCCCTTAAGTCTGCAAACCACCATGTTTCTCATTTTCAAGAACGCTGGTTAACAATAAGCACATATTAATTGTCTCATTTCGTAAACAAAGACCACACACAATTGTTCTCTAGCGCTCGCTTTATAATCGTTCACCCAACTGAAAGTATAATCCCAGCTCATTGCTCCATTGTATGTGTAAAGCAGACACATATGTTGTGTGTATTTAACCAGAGAAGATATGATTTAATCAGTTCAGCTGTTTTCAATGAGTGTTATCTTGGTTTAATAGCTTTTAATGGGGTTTAAGTCCTGCAAAGGTCGAATCGAATTCTACTGTAGACATGACTGCATCATGAACATTGTTTATGCTTGGCTCCCGACCAATCATGCATGCTTCTTATATAGTGAGTATATGAAAATAAGATAGTGCCCAAAATTATCATTAGCACAATTAATTAAATCATCATTTTAGTATGTCCATTGAACAAGTTCATAATAATTCATGAAGATACTTTTTTACTACGTTTGTGGCCAAAAGATGTCCCTTTGCCCCTTCACAAAACTACTTTCCTGTAAGAATATGGGCATATAACTTGCCTGTACAGGTCATGGAGAGACAAAATATCAGAATACCAACTAAACTTGAACTAATGACCTTTGACCTACAATCAAAGAAATTAATGTTGGCACACTCTGGCCTACTAAATGTAAATCGCCAACACCCCTCTGCCCCAGTTCAATGTTGCTGACAGCACTTTTTCCATTGGGCTCTCCAGTCTCCCCAACATTGATTGAGGGGGAATGGGGGAGGGAAAGGAGAAGGTATGTACTTCTCATCACTTGAAACATAGTTATACTAATTTCACTTAACTATTAGAGCGGCAATGAAGAGTTCCAACATATTGTCAAGGTGTGCCAACTATTAAATTTCGTTGGTTGTAGGTCAAAATCAGTTTTTTACCCCATTTTCATCAACTCATATTTTCTACGGGTATAAAGATGGGCATGCAGTCAGTCAGTCATTGCATACAATAAGGGGCTGTGCAATAATTATGAGCGCCGGGGTAAAATTTCCAAACGGCTCGCCAAAAATTGCTTGCCCCCCCTCGGCCTGCCATAAATTGCTTGCCCCCCCCCCCTCGGCCTGCCAAAAATCTTTGCCCCCCCTTGAACATGCCAAATTTTTGGGATCCCAATTTGCAAACTTTAAATGGTTTATATACATATTGCGAGCGCAGCGAGCAGGAAATTGTGCATATTTAAGCTTTTTTGTACTGTTTTCCTAAGCCATACAATATATATACTTCTCGCATTGTATATAAACTAGCTTGAAGAAACTACAAGAATATGACCTCTTGTCATACCACCAAACATAATTAGGACTTCACTCCCCCTCTTGGCATGCCAAAAAATCTTTGCCCCCGCCCCCCTTGCACATGCCAAATTTTTGGTATCTCAATTTGCAAACCTTAAATGTTCTAGATATACATTACTACAAGTACAGAGAGCAGGAAAATCTGCATATTTAAGCATTCCATACTGTTTTAGCCTTTTTGAATTAAAAAGGCGCCCATGTATGTGTGCCCATATTACCCCTCTCCGCTGGGCAAAATCCCCCCTGGCTAAAAATGTTTGCCCCCCCCTATTTTACCCACAACAGTGCTCATGATTATTGCACAATCGCCTTAATATTACATGTATTACTTAAAAAACCCAATGTGGGATTTAAGATTAAAGTTGTGAGTAAACTACTTAAGACAAATTGTTCACTGATATGGTTTCTCTTTGGTATGAATACTCATGTGACACACAGGTTGACTTCGTCAGCAAAACATTTCTGACAATATCACTGAAAGGGTTCCTGTTTAGTGTAAATTCTGATGTGTCTTTTCAGATTATTCTGAGTAAAACACATCTGACAACATTCACAGGGTTTCTCTCTGGAATGAAACCTCGATCTTGTGTCTTATCTGATTAGACTTGTGGCAAAATACTTCTGACAATATTCACACTGTTATGGTTTCTCTTTGGTGTGAATTCTCTTATGGGTTTTAAGGTTACCTCTCACAGTAAAACATTTCTGACAATATTCACACTGATATGGTTTCTCTTTGGTGTGAATTCTCTTATGGGTTTTAAGGTTACCTCTCACAGTAAAACATTTCTGACAATATTCACACTGATATGGTTTCTCTTTGGTGTGAATTCTGGTGTGCCTATTCAGATCAGACTTGATAGTAAAACATTTCTGACAGTATTTACACGGATAAGGTTTCTCTTTGGTGTGAATTCTGATGTGTGTTTGATATCATTCTTAATAGTAAAACACTTCTGACAATATTCACACTGAAAGGGTTTCTCTTTGGTATGAATTCTCTTGTGGGTTTTAAGGTTACCTCTGTCAGTAAAACATTTCTGACAATATTCACACTGATATGGTTTCTCTTTCGTGTGAATTCTAATGTGGATTTCAAGATGATCTTTTCGGGTAAAACATTTCTGACAATATTCACACTGATATGGTTTCTTGTTGGTGTGAATTCTGGTGTGCCTTTTCAGATCAGACTTGATAGTAAAACATTTCTGACAGTATTTACACGGATAGGGTTTCTCTTTTGTGTGAATTCTGACATGTCTTTTCATGTTATACTTGTTAGTAAAACATTTCTGACAATGTTCACACTGATATGGTTTCTCTTTTATATTGAAGAAATTCTTACATTGGGCTATTCCAGATAAAACATGCACCCCCCTATAGAGGGCAACGAAATCCAGATTTTTGGTGGTCTCTGGGGCGGAATTCAGCCAATTCTACAATATGCTTGTCAAATTCCAGCCTATTCTGCCTATGCTTGGCGCATAAAATTTCCAGATTTTTCCACCGTTTTGTTAGTCTGAAGGCATAGAGGGTTTTGGGATTCCAGGTTTATTGTGTTTATCCTTCGTTGGATTTCCAGACTTTTTTGCCTCTGGTCAACAAAATAATCCATATTTTTTTCCATTGAGGTGCTGGAATTCCAGATCGTTTTGTTAGTAATTTGCCGGGATTTCCAGTCTTTTATGCAAATAGATATCAGGAATTCCATTCTCTTCCAGTTCAATGTAATTTGTCATTATGTATGTACATATGAGAGGGGGGCGGGTGTGTGTGTGGGGGGGGGGGGTGTTTTTTCCCATTCCATACAAGTTGAGTTCACAATACTTGGCGCCTCAATTGGTGGTGGGTACTAGTTATCATCATGATTGACAGCCCAAGTTACTATGACAACCAATTTTGTTGTTGAGTAGGCCCTAATTATTTAAAGGGAAAGAAAAAGAGCAAGGTACACCAACTTGACGTGAAACAAGTCGCAGGGTGGCGAATCAGACCCCTCCCCTGCTCAGACAGTCGACAGATATGTTGTGACAAAATTTACGATTTGCATCTTCCTTTTGGTCTATAGTTTACCCCAGTTTGGCCCATTTAGTATTAAAATGCAAAATTGCCGCGCCTCTCGGTAGGCCTATTCTGTGAGTAAATCTGCGAGACACCCCCATGGAAATTCCTCTTTTTTTCTTCTCGAATTTGAATACTGAATCTCAAAAATGAGAGTTATAATTCCACCCTTTCTATAATGTAAAATCATAAATAATATGAGTGCTAGGGCAGCTCCTCGTTGTAAAAGGCCTATGCATCTCCATCTTCCTTTGGCACATGTTGTCCTCAATTTTGTTCATTCTAGCATTGAAATTGCAATTTTTTTTCGCGTGGATTTGTCCTGATGTTCTTTTAGTAGCAAATCAGTGGGACGATTTGGAAATTTTGCCCACTGGTTCGGTGATTCCGGTACCATCCACCTTTGAATTTTAGCATTGAAATGCGGACAACTCTGGGGTAAGCTTGGAAAAAACTTGGGTTACAGTTGTGGGGGAGGGGTGTCTTCTATCTGAAGGGCCGCCACTAGAGGTGGCAATCATGTTGCCTTGCCCATGGACCATCAAAAGGTAAATCCAGCCATATACCAGCGATACCAGCAACATTTATTTTAGCCCCCCCAAGCAAATGCACTAATTAGTATGTGTAGGACTAGGAGCAGAGAAAATCTCTGGTACATCATAGGTGTGATAATGGGGTACACTGCCCATTCAACAAGTTCAACAAATAAAGTCAATACTATTACGTAATAATTGTTCATGGTACATAGCACACACCATAGATAGTGCACACATACACACAAGGAAAGTCAATATTGTAGTTCTTGGTCATGCAGTAGCCGCCGCCCTGTCATCTGTTGAAAATTTACTGAGTGTGCTTTTAGAATATTCTAGGATAGCTGATTTGGGTTAAGCTCAAGAAACTGTGTATTAAAAACAAATCAACCCATCATGGCTTTGGGTTTTAGTAACAGGTTTACTTTCCGGGATTGACTGATTTTCAATGATGGATATAAATTTTAAGTTTAGCATCAGTTTTTGTTATTTAGTTAAGTTTTATAAAATGTTACAAAATAAAATAAATTTAATAATAATACATAAAATAGTATTAAACTCTGACAAAGGCTACGAAAAACCCCTTCTCTATGGGCCCAACCGAGTGTTTTTGAGAATGAAAAAAATGTGTATTTTGCTTAAATCATAGAAAATATGTTTGTAAAAATATTTCAGATTTTGGTGATATTTTAGGGTAATTTCAAGTTAGCCTCCCTCTAGAAAAACAAACACAAAAAAACGTCTGACCCTACTTGAAGTAGAAAGGTCCGCCTGTAGAACAGGGTGGGGTTTTTATTCGTCGCCTAAAATACTTTTAGATTAAATAACATGACACAAAAAAACAGAAATTTTGACAATAATAGTTTTTTTCTGATCAAATATAAATTTTGACCAAATTGTCAGCAAATTCATTTTGCGATGAACAGTACAAAGATTACACATAAATATAAAATTTGAAAGAGGGACTCTAAATATACATTTAAAAATCCAAAAGCATATAAAATCAAGAAGTGCATTATTATTAAAATTAATTTATATTAAATGATGCTCCCCGCCTAAAAAAAAACCGGACATTGATTTTGTTTTTACATGTTTTGCATCTGGAAAATGTCTCATTACAAACGTCATACGAATTCGTCTCTAGCTCTATGGATTGTTTGAAATTGATAACATTTGAAAGAGGGATATATGAATCCAGTATCATATTAAAATTCTCATCAATATTAACTGTAATTATACTAGCTAAAACTACTGTTCTTTGAATGGTACAAAATGCAGATGTTCAATCAAATACATGTTATGTATTGGCAATGTATAAAACAAATAAATATCACATCATTCATTTGTTTCCCAATTTCAAAACAAGTTATGTTTTAGAAAAGGAAAACAAAACATCATCAAAAAATAAATCACATTTTTGACCAAACACCTGTTTGACCAAAAACACCTTCAAAACCAAACATCACATTTTTGACCAAAAAATCAAATTATTGACCAAAAATCACATTTTAGACCAAAACTAAGTTTTTGACCCAAATCATATTTTTGATCAAAAATCACATTTTAAGCCAAAATATTACAATGTAGTATTAAAACCAAAAATCACAGTAAAAAGGGAAACGATTTTGCTCTGCTGTTTAGTAAAATTAAATAAGACTACTCAACTGGTTTAAATTATATTTTTTTAATGCCATGTCCCTAATGATAATTGATATAGGCCTAGGTCCTAAATTATTTTAGTTAACATGTTAAAAGGGCATTTAAGTGATCCACAGCCTCATCCCTCACTTTTCTCAAAAAAAGTTGAGATTTTTATACCACTGGATACCTCTGGCTACATAATGTTTATGTACCAAATATTTCTTGCAGATTAATTCCGTTTAGCAAAAATATCGCCAAATTTGAATTTCGTTCTGGTATACCAGAACGAAATTACAACAGTGGCCTATGGAGCAGTGTAAAACACATAATTATAAATCATGCATAACTCGCAAACGCAAAATCGGAATCAACTGAAATTTTGGGAATAAGCTTTTTTCGTGGATATCTACTGAAAAATGTCATAAAAAGACTATGCTATAAGATCACATAATCCTACTATGCGCAATGCACATATTTATAAAATTCACTGAATTCAGTCACATTAATTTGCTGGTTTGGGGAAATTGGTTATTTTTGCTGCCAAGGTTGCTTAATTCTACTTGGTATTTGAGTTACGATAAATTACGGGATATTTTATATACTGGTACTTGTGAAAAAAAATAATGTTGACTGGAACATAATACACAAAATAATATTTATATAAATTATTGATCAAATTTCAGCTTTTATGGATTTTGGTGAATTTGTCCTTAAAATGTCAGAATTCTGCACCCATGACTGTAGAAATAAAAATTCCCCAAAACTTTTCAGCAGTCATTTTACTATTTGATGCATAACCCAATAACATTTAAACTCTTGGTTGTGAAAAAAACCACCTGGACTGTTGATCTTGTGCCATGTCGGCCATGATTTTTGGCAAATTCTAAAAGCATGATTTCAATGCAGTGCCTCGGTTTGAAAAAAATAATTGATATGTTATTGACATATAAAGTGCCATTTCATAAGAAACCCCTTTTATTTCACACTTTCACAATATGCATGTATGAAAAGGTAAATATGCGGTACTTGTGTTAATTTTGCTCCTAATTGGTATTTTTGGACTTTGTTATTTTAGTTCAGTTCCAATGACCGGTCACAATGGGACAGTTTGAAAATTCATAATTCGAAATGTATTATTTCCGATTTTGACCATTTAAGCACCAAAATTCTTCTGTTGATGAGTTCTATCCAGAAAACAATCGTTTGCAACAACAGGGGCAATATTGTACTATATGAATATGTACTAGAAGTCAGTCTCGCATCTTCTTTTTTGGATATTACAAAACATGTACTCTCCCAAAAGCAAGCTTGAGAACAACTTATAAAAACTACTTGGAAAACATAAATCCAGTTATAAAACAACAAAATATTCTATGGCTTCATGTTATAAAATAAATAACAGTAACCAAATTGATTTGGGATGTGGATTTTGTTCAATCTTAAAATACAATATCAGATATCATCCCTTTAATCAGCGTATTATAAATTTGATGAGGAATTTAAATACATACATGTATGCCATTGGGTTTTGTGTAGGGGGTGGAGGAAAAAAGCTTTGAATGTCATTAAAATATTAAAATACCCTGCATCTCTTTTCTACTAGGCTTTATTTAACTTAGCTCATTATAATTATCGTTTTGCTTTTGTAAAGCCTACAATGTTCTTAGCACGTCTAAAATTCCCCTGCATGCTGAGTAAACCAAAAAAGGTTGAATAACACATGGAGATTTAAAAAACGTTAGTAACAAAATCAAATGAAACTGGTAACTTGCGAAACTTTAACCACAGAGCAGTACATGTAACAGAACAAGATCTTGTTCATGGTTGTTTGTTTAACCATGGATAAAGATAATTATGCTCTTCAAACACATTTTAATGTGTTTGAAAAAAGGTTCCATGACTTGGCAAACAAAGTTATACACACTTGTGTTTTGACATGCACAGTCTTCACAGTCACACCAGGCTATGTACACCCAGTGGATCTGGGGGGGGTTCTGCTTGATCAGCAGAAGAGATACATGTATTTCTCCATCTTCTGGTATTACAGTAAATCTATCATTTCATGTTTGCTGCATATTTTGCTCAAATTTGTATTAGTGTACTTTTTACATGACTGTAACTGTAATTGCCCAATGCTATCTGAAATACCATGTAAAGGACTAAGCCTGTTCGAAGTAACATAATAAAACTGGGATCCCCCAAAGCTCCACAGTTAAGCGGCTAAGTCGGTTTTTTACTTTTTACCTCATTTATTTTCGCTTAGTTAAAACTGAGACTAGTAAAACCTGAGACTGTTGGTTTACTAGTCTCAGGTTAAAATGATCAGAAGACCCCCTTGACAGATAAAGTGTTACTAGTAGTAGTAATATTATGTAATCATAGTAATTTTTGACAAAAAAGAAGAACAAAATTAAAATTTTACCAAAATCATACAATATGTCTTTTATCATCAATCTCCAAAATAGGAAAGATAAGACATTAGTGGTCTATGGTAAAACCAAATTTATCGAACGTACTCAAAACAATAAAATAATTATTTGGCCAAAACAACAACAACAAACAAACATTTGATTGTCCCTGCCCCTTTGAGGATTCTGATTTTCACCAGCTAAGAGCTGGCTATCTAATTCGGAGATCGTCTTTGTTTGCTAAAGAGATTACGGGGTACTAGCATTGGTTTGAATTACTTAGCAGAACTTTTTATGGTGAAAATATATGTAAGACCTGTTATTCGATTTGTAAGAAAAAGAAAGTATGTTTTGCCGTTTCAACGAATGAAAACGAGTGAGAATTTCAAAAGTTATGGTTTGAAGGAAATATAACATTAAAAGTTATATGCCAGGCCTATAATAGTTTCCACAGCATATCAACGAAAGAAAATGATAGTATCCTTGTTATCAGGCGTTCTTAGATTTACATTTGCAGACATCCTGGAGATCAGCACAGCATGAGATGTGAGTGTATACACCTATCCGACTTCGCCATTACTGCGGTGTCCCCGATGTAAAACTGCGGTGTCCCGAGGTCGGGGGTTCCATCCATTATTTATTGTGTGCTATACAGAATTGTACCCGGAATTGTACACAACAGTGATATTCAATACACAATCATGAGTATTGAATTACGAATTAAATCTCCCGCTCTGGTACATCTGTGTTGCCGTCAATAGAGGGCCAAATACAGTAAACGCTTCTCGGATTGGTGTATTGATAACATGATTAAAACCTTTATGGACCTAAAAGTCAAAGTAAAAATATCCTATATCCTGTATCGTTTTATGGATAAAAATGACTCAAAATGTCATTTATGAAATAATTAATATCTTAAACATCAGTTTTGTCTTTTCAACAGGAAAAATTCGATGTAATTTCAGGGCCTATTTTTGATATGGGTACAATTGATATACATGTAAGCCTATTGAACAATATCAGTCTTTATACATTTTATAATGTGCTATGCATAAATTGCGAATTAATATATAAATTAATATAAAATTAATGTGCATGTATAAGGCAAGTAGGATGGCAGTTTTTAGCCACTACTAAAAACTGCAGTGTATTTCTTTATATTAATAATGAGCTAAAGGGTAGCCTAAAAGGCAGAAAAGACAAAAAGACAGAACAATTTGGAGTAATTAATTCAAGAGTTGACAGGAAGTTATAGGAGTTAATGTTTGCTGTTTCTGTGTGCATGTTCTTATCATTGATGGTTTGATGCAGGCGGCGAATGGCATGATAGAGCCGGCAGCTTGTGAAACCGCCCGGCCGTACACCGTTAGAACACTGTTTAAAATTTTGCTGTTTAAAAGAATGTTGTTCAGAAAAGTAAACAGAGTTGTTCAAAATCAAAAAATTGGAGCTTGATTGTTTTAAACAACAACAAATGAAAAGGCAAAATAATCAATTTAAACAGAGTTGTTTAAAAATGCTAATTTACCGCCAAATCGGCATTTTAAACATCGAGTTGTTTAATATTATTTGCATAATCCAAGATGGCCGTTTTGACAAGCATGCATGTGTGGAGAGAAGCGAAGGAATTTTATTGAACTTTATACAGCAAGTGTACAAGTTTTAGGCCTGTATCGCTCTCTATTTATGTAAATGTTTGCTGTGCACAAACTGGAAGCAATTTTGTGATCCACATGTGGTTAAAAAATTGATACTATGCCTGTAAGCTTACTGTGTTGTAAGATACAGTATGCTTGTACAGGTAAGCTTATAGTTAACATCAGCAATATTATGCTCAGTTTTTTTACCACACAGATCACAAAATCACATTCAGTTTTAGCAGCAGCATGTATATATAGAATAGCGAACGATTTCAATGTAAAACGTGTACACATACAAGTAAAATGTTTGATAAAACGTAAACAACATTCAGTGAATAAAAACATATTTTTAAACAACCTTCTTTAAACAACCGTTTACAATTTAAACACTGTTGTTTAATCTAGGCTTACACAACTAAGTTGTTTAATTATACCACTAAACAACAGTTGTTTAAATCTTGGTCAACATTTTAAACAACAAACTGTTTAATAATTAAACAATTTTGAGTTGTTTAATTTTTAAACAACTATTGAGCGATTCACCTGGTAACTTGTGGTTGTTTAAAATTTTAAACAACTTGTTTAATTTTATTTTAACAGTGATATGGCATTTTCCAAATACTCGGTTAGTTTTGTGGGGTTCATTATCGAACCCCCATGGTTTTAGCTTGTATTTATATTATTTATTAACATATTGGCCTATTTGTTTGTGAAATTTCAAGCATTTTAAATTTTCAAAATAATCCCATTCAATTACACGGTTGACGATGAAAATGCAATGCGACCACCACCTGGTTTGGTGGACTGTCATGGAACATGATGGATCATAAAAAAGAGTGATTCTAAAAATGCCTTCAACCCAAACTAATTACATTGTAGATGGCTTTTCTTTTAGAAGGGAATTTTTATCTTCTTCTTTTATTTCTTGCATAAAAGTGGAAAATTAAAGTTAACATATTGGCAATACAATTTGCTTCCTCCTCTTAATGATCAATTTTGCATTGTAGAAAAAAATAAAAATAAAAAAGTTCTCCTCTTTTTAAAGTTTTTTTCTGTCAGTGTAGTTTTTAGCTGTGGGCCTACTATGGAGTGCAGCCTGTAGTGTAGAGGTGTATCTTACTATCTGACTTGCTTTTAATACTGACTTTCTAACCTTTTATAATATATAGTTACCCCTTTGGCTCTAAAATCATAATTACAAGACTCTGAATTTGTAAAGCTATATAGACCCTACCGAATACTGGCCACTCGTCCTTTATATTTAAATAAAAGTCTCCCCTCCATAAAGTATCACGGGGCAATTCACAAAATAATACCATAACACATGTGATATGCTGAGGAAGCCTGATTACCTTTTTTTAAAATAGCTGAGTGGGAGGGTTTTCAATGAAATATTTTTTCACGTCAGTGAAATGATGCCATTGCCCCCACATCTCATATGCACAGTTTATCCCTTACATATCCTGTGTCTTGAATAGCTATATAGCCCAACCCTGTGGTTAAGAGGCTAGGAAATAATTCCTAATATCTCATACCCTAGTTTGTATGCCTTTATCTAATCTTGCCCCACATGACAACTTACTATTTAGCCCTTAAACCCAGCAAAGAGTCTGCTCAGTGTAGGAATTTTTAGCCTTTTTTATAAATATGTTTGCAATTGGCTTATAGCCATCACATGCTGACAATACACATAACTGATTGGTTAATCAAACTAGCAGGTCATGGTCAGGCCTAATCACAAAGTAAACATATCATCTGTATAGAAAACTATGCAGCAGGCGACTTACTTCAGAAAAAGTTCAATATAACTACATTGCATAAAACTAAGTCCATTATCTATAGTTAATTGGTCAAATGTTTATTGACTCTTGTAATAACCCATGTGTAGGCCTATAAACCTGTATAATATTGGTGTTCATAAAAGCAGGACTATGCGACAAATATCCCTGACCCTGACAAAAGCTAGCAAGAGCAAATGGCTGTGTAATTTGTTTACTTTAGTGATAAGGCATCTTGCATACATGTACAATTTTCATTTTATTTTATTTATTTTATTTATTTATTAGACTCTATACTTCGTAGTTTATGGCCAAGTTTGTTTCCTGTAGGTGGCTTAATAAAAATTCCTTTAAAAAAGGAATGGGGCGCCCAATGTGAGCTTGGTCGTGATGTATTGAATTTCATGGCGTTTAGATTTGGTATTATTATCTCATGAAACCCGGTGACACCTCATTATAGAAATCAAACCTGTTGATAGGTTGTAAGAGGGATAGCCTTTTCCAGGCACGAATTGGGCCATATATAAAGAAAGTTTTGCTACGTTGCAACGCAATAAAAACCCTAAATGCAAAATGAGATCCTGTAGGTGGCTTCCGAGGTGGCTTAAAAACTAAATGCAAAATGAGGTTTTTAAAAAATATTGTTTTTCAGAGTCAAGACACAGGTATCATTATTAAGCCTCATATCACTTATTTATTGTCAAATAAGTGCAGAGTAGGTTAGATATGAATATTAAATGTTAGACCAAAGTAGCTCAAAGTACATGTACTATACACCTGGTCCGTGAACTTGTCTTTTAAAGACAAATTCTTGTTTAATGTAAAAACTGAAGCATCATATGTGTAAAAGAATATTTGAATATTAACTGTACATCATATATAACGATTCGTGATACCCAATCATGCTTCAGTTTATGTGGTTTAGGAAGCAGAATTTTATTTCAATTTTATATACGCCAAAATATTTTCTGAATAATAAAAATGAACACTGAATTGATGGCGGAAATTTTATGTAAAATTGATGTAGGTCCCCACTAAAGATTACTGTTTCGTCTTTATGGGAATTTAATCTTTTAATATCTGAAAGAACTTTGGGGACCTACCAGTACGTGGACTACGAATCCAGACCGTTTGGTAGGCTGACTAGGCTCCCTACCTTGCAGAGCACGTGCATGCACGAAATCAATTGTGTATGTATCATAGGCCCCTCGTATTGTTTGTATGCGTCTGAGAATTCAACAATATTAATAATGGTAGCTCTACACATTAATGTTTTTAAGCAGATAAAATTCCAAAATATGGTACGTTTTCTGCCTTTGCTTGTCACGTGGTATGTTGAAGTAATGAATTGAAGTTGTGATTATATGTTCAAAATTTCAAGATGGCTCCAACAAGTTAGTTGGCCGAGCGGTAAACATGGTAAAGGCGCTGGTAATATGTCGATACTGTATACATGATAGCGGTGCACCGAGGGTTCGAGCCCCACCTCTGATGCCGAACTAAATTTCCTTTTTTTTTAAATTTCATATTATGTTATGGAAATGTGGCTGGGAGAAATTATGTATGAAGAGTGGTGTGGGTCTATAGGTTCATCCCCTGCAATGTGATCCCCAGCCCGACTTGGGTCTTCACTCTTCATTCTAGCTTGTGCGAAGATTTTGTTTTTATAGGCCTATTTGTTTAAAACAGCATCACACTCACTCCCACAGCCCAGTGAGCCCACACCCCACACACAACGCATCGCATCATAGTATAGACATATGATATCCCTATTCTCATTGATTAAATATTTTGAGCTCAAAATGTAGAAATATACACTTTGAGCTCATCTTATAATAATAGCTATAACAGGGCAACGAACTAGGTGTCAATTATAAAAACCGTGAATATATTTACATAAACAAAGTCAAGTAAAACGCAAGTGTGGACAACTCAGCTTGGTCGTGTTTACTCAAGAAAACTCAAGAAACTTGCAAATTTGAGAAAAGAAGTTGCATTATGTTGAAACACTAGCATTTGTGAGTCAAGTGCAGTCGTGAACTTATTTTCCTTTCAAATAATAATCCCTCACTCAGACATCAGTATGATACTGAGTGGTTATTTGTTTTGTTTTATCGAAGAAATTAGCACATGACACAGACAAGGTATTATTAATTGCACCATTCGATCCATGCAACATGTATTTTTTTTTTGGTAACAATAAAGGACCATTTCCTCTATACATCTTCCCAATCTGGGTGTTAAATTGATATACCTAGATTTGGAAGACGTGTGTGCACTTTATTATTACTTTATTCATGTCGTATTTTATTCATACATGTCGTATGTATACGACTATACGGACGTTGAAACTTTAAAAAGTAACAGTCCCCAATGACTTTAGATATGAGCTCTTTGATGTCCACTCCCCAATCAGGGAATTCCCTTTTAACAAAGGAGCACCTGCGTAGTACAAGGTACTGCAGCAATTAGCATAAGCACCATCGGTAGCGACAAGGTCGCACTTTCTACTTGCTGTGGCTTCATGTATTTACCATGTAGCCTATTATAAATATATCTATTTCATTCAAATACAGGTATGTATTTAATATAAAAACAACATTTTAGGCTTTAGGTATTTTAGTCTCAGCTCAAACCAAAGTAAGAAAGTTTGAATTCTTATGTACCGTAAACGTTCGCCTAATGGCGCACATGGGCTCCTTTGCCTTGGGGTAAATTTCATGTACAAATTTAAGAGAGAGCTACCTCCTCTAAAAATCACAACAAGAATTAAGGGTATGTGCATGCCCTTATTTGCTGGTGGGATTTTTGTGGGAGGGCACTTTAAGTTTGTGTCTAAAATACCAGTTATATCAAAGGGGCCCATAGCGCCATTAGGCGAACGTTCTACGGTATATCCATTGACAATACAACAATATTCAGTCGGAGGGCCATCATGCGCGTTTTCCGTTAAAGGTCAAATTATTAACGTACGCGACCTTTGCAAAAATGACCGTCGCACTCTTGGGTATGCTTTCTTACCTTTCCCGCGGAAAATTTCAATTTGAAATGTTTCGTATTATGTGTAGCCAATCATCTTGGGCAATTTACAAATAAATTGTATTGAAAATATCTTCACAATTCTCTACTTGATTTCTATTTTGTCTACTTTTGTCGTTAGAATTCGTGATTTTTGCGTTTGCATTACCTTCAAATTTATTTTCGTTGCTAAGGACTTCTAACCCGGATATTTTCTGTCTTAACGCTTTAATCATTCTAATTTTTAGCCAGACAAGTAATTTCACCCTTTATCTATCGATTAGTTTTTGTCCCAAATTTTGAACTTAAAATTCTAAGTTGTTATAATTGTTTAAAGTGGTTACCCAGATTAGGCCCATTCACGAAAATTAAGTAAACAACTTCATAACAATACCGCGTGACTTGACACCATGAGCAGTACACGCTGGCGACTTTTTTGTTGCGCCTAAGCGCGCCATTCATCTGCGTTCAGTGAAATACTGCAGCAGTTTAACACTGCTCGCATGAACCTTCTCAATGTTCTTGTCGCATTTCCCGCGCATGGCCTACTGAATACTGGTATTTTTCCGTCTTGTAAAATACCCTTTTCATCCCGGCAGGTTTTTGTCTTAACCAACCAAAAATCTTGATTTTTTAATATCAGGATAATAAGCCATGTTTCTAATCATATGCAAACTCCTGATATATGAACTCGCACCATTTTTAAAATAACGCAGTTTTTATTACTCTTTTATCTCAATTCATGACAAAAATATGTGTTTATGTGCCCATATCATATTCCTTGCAAAGTTACGGTATTTTTTGTGAACATATTTGGAATGTTGAAAGCCTTTCTTGTAGTTGTATATAAAATATATAGCTATTAGGAGTTGTAGAGAGAATTTTGGAAGCTTTTAAAACTGCAACCCAAACCAAGCAAATTTAAATTTTCGTTGTGTGCGTATTCATAGCGTACATTTTAATAATAGCGCGTCAAAGTTGAATGGCCCTCCAACTGTATTCGTGTTGTAAAGTAGGGGAAAAAGATCTAGGCTTCAAGAAAGAAAGAACAGGAATAAATAAAGAATAATTAAGGACATAAAGAAGAATTTTGCCCTATAATGAATTTTTAGAAAGAGCTGAAGCAAGAAACTGAGTTTCACAATCCAATCCTTTTATAGTTCAAATGTGTGCTGCCGACAGAGTATGCGTCCCTTTGTGTGGTTCAGTTCATGGACCTATAGACCTGGTTTAACAAGAATGTTAAAATTATATTACGCCAATCAAACATTTTTTAGGCCTAATATAGAAACTCGTAGGCCTACATACCACATATTGTTATTGAAAACCCGTAAGGAGAACAGCAACCCTTCACAAAAGAGAAGCTTAATTTTAGTGGTTACCCAGGATACCAACACCAGTGGCGTGCGCAAAGGGGACAGGGGATGTGCCCCCCCCCCTTTTGTCAAAAGTTCGGGGAAATGCACCCAATCGGTGGGAAACTGGGGAATTTATTATTAAATTTTAAAACAGTCAGAGAATCGAGACCCCTGAACCAGACTTTGAAAACCTGCGTACGTTACTGCCAAACACACGCCTAGGTGGTGGGCCTATATTATACATGTAAAACATCATAGATGACTTGGAATAAAGGCAGATAAAGCAAATATAATGAAACCTTTAGAACAATAAACACCTATATACAAGCCTAAAATAACTCTAAAAACCCTAACATGGTATTCCAGACTTTTTGGTAGTCAATTGAAAAATTCCAACTTATTTGTAATTTTAGATACCCTCTATAGAGGCGATGGAATTCAGATTTTTTGGTAAGTCAATTGAAAATTCCAACTTTTTTTTGATAATTTTTAAAAACCCTCTATATCCCTCCATGGAATTCCAGACTTTTTTGCTAGTCAATTGAAAAATTCCAACTTTTTACTTGGGTATTTTTAGAAACCCTCTATAGAGGGCGATGGAATTCCAGATTTTTTTTGGTAAGTCAATTGAAAATTCCAACTTTTTTTGACAATTTTAAAAACCCTCTATACCCTCCATGGATTTCCAGATTTTACATGCACTAAACAGGGCCGGAAATCCAGGTTTCTTCCTCAAGTATGCTTTGGAATTCCAGACATTTTAGAAAAACAAATTTTTGCCCTCTATAGGGGGGGTGCATGTTTTATCTGGAATAGCCCATTGGTACCATAGATTCCTGTGGTTATTCAAATGTCTTCTCAGCTCACCATTTTTTAACAAACTTTTCTGACAACACACACACTTGCATCTACGAGCCCGCACATATTTAATCAGATGTCTATTAACATGAGCTTTCAATTTGTCCGAAGAATAATGCTTGAGTCTGCAAAATGCACAAGAAAATGGTTTCAAAAGTTCCATTGCCATCTGTAATTGCTGTTTGTAACATGTATTTACATGACTTTAGATGAACCCAACAACATTCAATGTAGATTAAGTTACTGTGTGTACATGTACCTCAAACACACCAGAAGTCAATTCTATGCAAAGATATGTCCTTGAGTGGAACATCAAGCGATACAAGACCACAATCTTCAATGGCTTCTGTCTTTTCAACCACAGTGGATCAAAATATCTGAAATGTAAAAACAAAATGAAATATTCTTTTTAAATTCACAGTATAGATATTTGTGATTATACAGAGACAACTGTACCATTAATGACTTTTAGATACACTCTAACATGAAAAGGATTTCATTTGATAGTTGATAGAATATATAAAAAAATAACCACTTTAGTAACAATAATCATGAGGCAGTTATTGATTTAAATCATCCTCCATTTATTTTAACATCCAAAAACAAAATTTGATTTCAGTATTTGACCAATTTTCATGCTATTTTCTCAGAACCAGGTCTGCCACCTCACCTGTGCTGGGTTTAATTATGTAAGATTGGGTCACATCAGGCTTACTAGGAGTGTGGGATGTATTAAGCAGTATTCAGACTTTTTATTATACATAAAATATTGTATGTAACATATCTACGTTGTTTAATCTATTGCCATTCTATTTCCAGTAATGTTTAAGTTCTAGCGAATATTTGATGACATAAAATTGATTAAAATGTATTTCTGCTAGATATTATATGTAACATATTATCGATTTTTCGTCATCAAACATTCGTTAGAACTTAAACATTGCTCGAAAATAGACCGAGGGGGGCACTCCAACTTTGGAGGTGGCGCGTATGTAGGGCTGTTAAGACCCCCGTTGTCAGCATCGCTGTCACCCAAAGACCCCATATTTTTTTACGAACACATGCTCGCTCCAGCTCTGTCACCTGAAGACCCCTATTTTTCCATTTGATCTGTCACCCAAAGACCCTTACAAGTTCAATTTGAACAGCAACTTTCATTTATCACTGATTTTGTTACTTATTTTGAAAAAATAAAGAAATTTGAAGCCATTTAGAACTAGAAATTGATTTTCGAGGTTTTTGTGGCGCTGTTTTGGTTCTCACCCAAAGATTCCATTTAAAAAAAGGTCATGTTCTCACCCAATGACCCCATATTTTTTTACATTTTGCTCTCACCGAATGCCAAAAATCATGCTCTCACCCAATGACCCCATATTTTTTACATGTTGCTCTCACCGAATGCCCCTTAGTGCGAAAGCGCCAGCCCTACACCTATATCCATTTCAAATTGAAGTGCCCCCGAAATAGAATGGCAATAGATTAAATAACGTAGATATGTTACATACAATATTGTACGTACAATACTCGGAGTCTGTGGAGTGTTTTATAGAGAGCCCAAGTATTTTTGACATGTCAAAATGAGCCAAGTACTGATTTTTCTCGGCAGGTCAAAAGAGAAGTCAAGCAGTTTTTGGGAGATATTTGGGGCCTATTCGATATACGGAATAAAAATGCTAAAACTGGAAACTATTCAAATATGCCAAAATTTGCAAAATGCTTCATTTGGGATTTTAGTTTGGAAATTTTTCTATGGCCGAGGGGGCACATTCCACCTCAGACACCTCCTGAGTCACGCTTGTGGCAGCGTGTCAAATACACATTTAACTTAAATTTATAATAAGCATTTTTAAACAACTTTATCATTTTGACAGCCCTGACCTTGATGCTAATCATGACCCTAATGCTAATCATAACCCTAATCTTATCTCTAACCCTAACCTAAATTGAACTAAACCCTAACCATTTTCTGACTGATGACACTTCAGACTAATCTGTTCCCAACATTCTTGCTAAATAAAACGTAAATTTTGAGGTACATGGTTAAGGATCAATCTCTTTTTGCCATTGTACATAATTTAATTAACTACTCAAAACTTTCTGGTAAGGCCATGTAATTAGGGACGCGCCATTAGGTATTATCGGGGATATGGGTCAGGCAGAATTTTTTTGGGGCCGGCAAATTTTTTTTTTAACTGCCTTTGGAGGCAATTTTTTTTTTCGCCGCCTTCAGCGGCAAAGGTGTCTTTTTCCAATTTCAATGTATTTTTTTTTACTCATCAGTGAGGTAACATTTTTTTTTCAGGCAAATCATAATGGGGTTGGAGTCAGTCCCTTCATTTAGAAACGCTAAAAGTATATGAATTAATAAGATATAGAAGTATGTCATAGATGCAGATGAAAAGTTCATAAGTGATTCATAGATTAGGTTTTTGTTAGAATAGGTAGGTATAAATAATATGATATTGGAAAATTGAAAGAGTATCAAATATAAAAGATGTGTAGAGTATTGAAATAGGAGATATAAGAATTGATAATTAAAAAGGCACTACCGGTTTCGATCCTGTTAGCTTGGATCTCGTCAGGTGCAAGGTTTATATACCGAAGCTCCATAATTAAAGATTTGTGTTATGTCATTTTGATTTTTAGAGTCATTCATTTTGAAGTTCCATAAGAATTTACAGGTCCTCATCTGGTGGTAGTATTGCTTTGACTACTTTGTCTTCAGTATTGTTGGCTGAAAGCAATGATAGGTGATTTAGGAAAAATTTAGTTTCCTATCATTTTCTATATGATTCCAATATTTTAAGAGAGTTTGTTTGAGAGTGTATGATTTGAGATGTCCTGTGAATTTACAAATGTAGTGCTAAAGACTAGTGGAAATGTAGTATCTTTAGTTTCTTTTGTTTTAAGGTAGGTCTTTCTGCATGTGAAATTGTATCTCTGATTTTGTTGATGAATTCTCTTTTGTAACCTCGGATTGTGAGTTTTTCGGTGAATAGATTTGAGCGTTCAATTGCATCATCTATATTGCCGGAGTTTCTAATAATTCTTAGAAACTCTCCTTTTTTCAAAAAACTCCCTATCCTCCTGATAATATCTAATGGTGCATCCCTTATACAGTAGCTTAGAGCTAAACAATATTGCTAGTGAAAGTTTTGCAATGATAGCACCTCATATCGACGCTAGTGTGTTTGTAATTGCTTGGCGTGAGACAGAGGCGTACCGGGATTTGCCGACTCAAATGTTCATTTTGTACCATTATTATTGGCTCGAGAATGTGAAAAGCGGGGGGAGGGGTAGGAGCAACAAATTATTCATGACGATGCGTGAGATTTTACTCATTTTCCAGCTTTTTGCATGAGATTTACTACCTAGGCGTGAGATTATACTACCTTGGCGTGAGACCGTGAAAAAGTGACCCAATGCGTGAGACTCATGGCCAATGCGTTAGAGTTGACAGCTCTGGTGTGTTGTATGTCTGCCCATCCATGCACCACAGTTGTGTGCTGTTGTGTCAGATTATACATTGTATACAGCACGGTATGAGAAATCCCAACATACAATAATGCATGCTTAGGGCATTATTTATAAAAACAAGTTGAAGTACAGACCTGTTGATTTAGGGTTGGTGCAATAATTAATCATGTGTACCCCGGGGTGGTGAATTCTCAAAATGGTCTGCTAAAAATTGCTTGCCCCCCCCTTTGGCCCTGCCAAAAAATCTTTGCCCCTCCCCCTTTTGATGTGCCAAAAAACCTAATTTGCCCGCCCCCCCCCCTTTTGACATGTTAACAAATCTTTACACCCCTTTACACATGCAAGATTTTGGGGAACCCACATTTAAAACCTGAAATTGTCTTATCATATATGTGACACGATCTCTGCTCCATGGGGGCCAAAGGAGGCATTTTGAAAATTGAGTTACTATAATTATTAATTTGTAGTAACATTAGGCCATCATATACTGAAAACTCCAAATGTCTAGCATGCTTGGTTCTAAAGTTATGAGGTTTTGTGATGTGTATTTTCTTATGTGTTTTAGTATTTTTTACTCCATATTTTTGCCTTTCTCTCAGTTTCAAATTTGCCACCTTTTGCCCCATCATGGACCAGATCATGTCACATATAAATGCGAGTGCAGCAAGCAGGATATTTTGTATATAATTTCCAGCCGCATTTTTCATTAACTTGTGGAATACATCAAAAGAGATGTATTCCACAAGTTAATGAAAAATGCGGCTGGAAATTTGATGAATCATGGGTTTATTACTCAGAAAGTCAAAATTGCAAATGAGAAACATGTAAGAATATGACTTAGGCATTTAGCGTAGCAGGCTGACGATATTTTAACCTGTTCCTATAGCGTTCTCCTACACCTTTTTACTGAGCGTAATATAGAAACAGTGCCCAAAATATATGTGCCAAAAATCGCTTGCCCCCCTTCGACCTGCCAAAAATTGCTTGTCCCCCCCTTTCAACCTGCCAAAAATGCTTGCCCCCTTTGCCCCCCCTATAATTCACCACCCGGTGTACACATAATTATTGCACCACACCTTCGTAGCTACTGGATGACTTCGGAAGATTTTTTTGACAAATATAAAATGGACCACAACTTTAAAACTATTAGGAGTATAGAACCCAAGTGTTTCCAAATCTAACCACATACCTGTCATTACTACAGTTTTTTATTTAGTAATTTTTTGCACAATAACCCATTATTCTACCAATTAGAATAAGACGTCCCTAAATTATTTCCCATTTTTGCAAAACCACAAAAATCAATATTTGCTAAAAAATTACTAACGTACACCTTCATTTTTGTGTGACCCTTAAGGGTATCCGTAGGGAGAACACTAAGTGATACGGCCAGGTCTGGCCAGGTGCATGTTTGTTCGCGGTCTACAGGTGTAACTAGGTTGTTGTATATTCTATAATTTTCCTGGTGTGTTAACTGTGATTACATCTAGACACCAGTTTAGTTTTTATTTGAGCGGGACCCTAATTTAATGAGAAAAACGCCGAAAAAGAGAGGCCCGGCAAAAGCCGATTTGCAGACAATTTTGTAGCTACAGACAGCTCGTATTCCATATAACAACTACGGAAACCAATCAGTGCCAGAAGTGTTGATTTATATTTCATCCACTTAGGTTTGGCTTAACCCACTAAAAGGTAAAACTTTAAGGCTGATCATTTTAATTATAAATGTAGTGTGTGTGTAAAAGTATATTTCTCAAAATGGAGGAGAGCGCCTATGACCATTGTCCGTTCGGTCTACATGGTCTATGATAATTGTTTTCTTACCGAAATATATTCACTTAACACAGACCACGGTTGCCAAACAAATGAGGGCAAACCGCGGGTCAAATCATTGAAAAGTCGCCCAATATTTTTTTTATCAACCGTTGGTTTCTATGAGATAAAAAACTACCAGAAGTCGCGTAAGCCAATGTTGAGAAGTCATGCAATATTTTTCTTAACCATCAATTGGTGTCTATAGGACAGGAAATTGTCGCGAGGAAAATCTTCAAAACTCATCCTATTGACCTAGGCCTATTACATCACGGGTTTGGCAACCCTGCAATATATACAGTTATATAACATCGCACCGCATTGTGAGGTGAACGAACTGAATGTTGACATTGTATTCAGGATTTAAAACAAGAACTGTCTTTAAACAGACAATGCGGTTGGTATAACACATAGCGTGTGATATCATGATATCAACTTCAAAATCTAAAAACAAAAGTAAAGAAATAATTTAGGGCGAAATAAATAAACAGCGTACAGCAGGTGCTATCTTGTCAATAATGATAAGAGGAACATGAAAAAAACCAGCAGAGAGCATGCACCCCAGTAAAGAGTTAAATAAAGCAAGGCAAAATCATAATGTGCAGGAGGCCTACTTTTCGGATGATATTCACATAAACAAAAATAAGAACTACGTTAGTACAGCTTAGTACGTTTAAAAATTATATAATTTGAAATTAAATAATGCAAAATCATACATAAAAATGTGACATGTGTCTGATGATAATTATACACTTCGACCAAAAATTTAAAAAATACTTAACACGCGACATAAATAAACAGCCATCTATCAAGAATGACAAGAGGAACATGAAAAAAAAACACCTAATATATGAGAGCATGCACCCCAATAAAGAATTGCTTTAAAGTAAAACAATGAAAAATCATGACATGTGAAATGTATGTTGATACACTTATACATAATACTCAAGGGTGAAATAAAAAACACCTTATCTACCGATATTTCCACAGTTAAACATACTCAGTGATCACTTGTACTAAAACAAAAATAAAGAAATACTTCACAAATGATAAGAGGAACACATAAAAAATAAATAAGCGAGCATGTCCCAAAAAAGAATTAGTAAAAGATAAAATAATGATAAGACGTACAAGAAGGGGCAAAATATTTGTTGCAAAAACTTATTAAATGCTCATTTGCTCTAAGATATTTAATGTTTGCAATTTACTCCTAGTTTATCATTTATTTATTATTTATCTAGGCTTATATATCTTTTATTTATTTATCTATTAATTTATCTATTTATCAATTTATTTCAATATCATTATTATTAAGTGCCTATTTATAATGATATTTAAATCTATCAACATTATGCTTACGTCATCCAGGAGTTATTATCCCACTTGAAATCGCCATATAAACACAAATTAATAAAGAAATACACAATGGGTGAAAAAAAAAGCATGATCTATCTTTTCAAGAATGAAAAGAGGATATAAAAATATAACAGAGCATGTCCTATAAACATGATAAAGAATTATTTAAAATCGTACAAATGTGAAACATGTAATATGACATATACTTAAGGGATCTGGAATGAGCGTTTTGATGCGTTTACGACAGTATTTTTGTGGGAAATGAGAGCACATCAGACATATCGAATTGCATTCTGAATCTGAAGAATGTCTTTCTCATATCAAATAATTTTCATTTTTTGAAATTCACGATATAATGCAAATTTTATGACAAATTATTAAAATTTGATATTTTTCAAATTTTTGATATATAACAGTCCTCGAAGTAAATTTTATAAATCTAATGACATATTCTTAAAGTGTATGTAGCTGGGAGGAAAAGCCGACGATCAATTGAAAATTTTGACCTTTCATATTGAAGATATGGATTTTATTTCCCAAAAAGACCTATTTTTTTGGGGGGGGGGGAATCCATATCTTCAATACGAAAGGTCAAAATTTTCAATTGATCGTCGGCCTTTCCTCCCAGCTACATATACTAAAGAATGTATCATTAAATTGATAAAATTTACTTGAAGGACTGTTATATCAAAAATATCAATTTTTTAATGATTTGTCATAAAATGTGTATTACATTGCGAAATTCAAAAAATCAAAATTATTTGATATCAGAATGACATTCTTAGTATTCAGAATGCAATTCGATATGTCTGATGTGCTCTAATGTCCCACAATAAATACTGTCCAAACGTTCATACCCCAGCCCTTAACATAAAACAAAATAAAACGGTCATGATAATATGACATTAAGGGCGAATACCACTAATGAAGCGTCTTGGTTGAAATGCACGTGAAAATTAATGTCTTTCTTTGCTCAATTTGAGGCCTTTTTGGCTCTCATAGTTGCCTGATGTACCCTGTTACATTTTATTAAGAAACAAGGTAGTATAGTTTCTCTCCATTGATTTTGCAATGGCGTCTCCAGGAGGGGGGCTCAGAGGGGCTTTCAGATTTATGCGGTGGGGGGGGGGGGGGGGCTCAATGGCGAAAATCGAGAAAAACCGCCTGATTTTACATGTCCCTCTAGCGTTGGTTGTCGGTACATTGCAGTCACTCCTCATCAAGTGTTGACAAAGACAACAGTGGTTGTTGAAACGATACACAGTAAGTGCATTTTCTTGGATCAGATACTACTGAACTCTGGTTTACTAGTTTACTCTACCGATCCTGATGAATTTGTTCAATCAATAACGATATCTGGGGACCAATCACAAGCCAGATTCATTTAAAGATGCATTACATCATGACCAATTTTAGTTAGGCCAGAAATTGGCCTAACTCTCCATAGAATCCCGTGTTAAAAATGTTATCCGCAATCCAAAGTCAGTAGTCCACTTGAGAAGCTAACAAACAGAGGGAGTACGGTGACTGAAAAGATTAGATGTGAAAATCTATCAATTGTGCACAAATAATAATCAGAGTTTTAAGCTTAAATGCAATAGCCAGAAGCACAATTGGCAAGTGGAGTACGGAGAAGTCTAGCTACACCCTGGAAGGAAAAAAAACAGTATTTGAAACGAGGAAATGTGCAATATGACTTAATGTAATACATTAGAAAAGGCTTAAAAGGCAACTATTAGGCCCTGATTCATATTTAATCCTCATTTAGGCCTGTAAATTAGATTGTCTGTGTAAATTTAGCAGGATCCGACTTTTTATGACGACTTTCAAAATGTGTTACATTTCAGAAACACCAAGCTGTTTGTGAGGTGGCGTTAGCTGTATGGGTTATAGGTTGAACTTTTTACAATATTTCTGGGAAAAAAATCCTGAAATCCATATATATTAATTTTTACAATGGATGTCGTCATCTGACCTTCTGCTTGCAGAAAGGGAAGTTTTGAAGAACTGAGTTGTTTTCCGGCCCCTGTCTGTACAGAAAGTCAGTGGGGGTTATTTACTGGTGTGCACCCTAAAAGGCCCTTGTCATAACCAATGGTGGCGGCATGATTTTTCCGTGCATGAGGGTTTAGGCCAAATTAAATTATATGTCTAAACTTGAGGTTGCATGTGTAAAACATGGTCTTTTTTTAACGCATGTTTGGGGTATTGAAATGATATTTTTTTGGCTTGCACAATCATGGTAAAGATCCATGTCATACATAAGAGATTATAGGACATACAATACTTGGTAGGCCTAATGATAATGCGTAAACTTTGTACCTGTTAGGGAACTGAAATCAGACTGAAAACACAAACGTCATGGGAGGCTCTGTCTCACCAGTTGCATTTACAAGGCCCTTGTTATAACCAGTGGTGGCGGATGATTTTTTTTAGGGGGAAGGGTCACACAAGGTTCTGAACAGAAACGTCACATACGGACCAACCCACACTACCGAGAACCGCGAATGCCGAAAGCCAAGAACCGCTCTAGTTATTTTCTAAAATTGTTTCTATTGATTTCAAACATACAAAAAACATTATCAACATCAAAATTATGGCTATACATAAACATAGATTTCCTTTTTTCTCTCAAAAAGTAATATTACATCATTTAAAGGGGCATTTCGAAAGTCGAGATTTTTATATCACTGGAAACCTCTGGCTACATAATGTTTATGTACAAAAAAATTCTTGCTGATTAATTCGTTCAGCAAATTACAACACATTGTCTATGGAACAGTGTAATACACATAATCATGCATAACTCGCAAACGCAAAATTGGAATCAACTTAAATTTTAGGAATAAGCTTTTTTCATGGATATCTATTGAAAAATGTCATAAAAAGAGGATACTATGATCACAAAATATTCCTTTAAGGGGTAATATTTTAATGTTTTCAGTTACACCATTTGCAAGCTTAATTGTTTTCATTAAAAAGGGCATTTTGTGATCCAAAAGTACAGCATTATCCCCCACTTTTCTCAAAAAAAATTGAGATTTTTATATCACATGGAAACCTGTGGCTATACATGTTTACAGGCTGAGTCAAAAAGAAGTAAACTCATGTTTGAGGGGCTGTAACTCGAGATTTGTAAGGAATCTGCTAAAAATGAAAATATCACTGAAAAGAGCAAATTCTACACATCTAAATAAAAAGAAGAATTGTTGCAATTGCTCACAGCAAACTCAAGTTATACTCATTTGAATACAACCACCCATTTTTGTAGCTGCACACGGTTTCACTTCCCAAGTAGGGGCCTACCTATTATATTGATTGGTAAGGCGCAATGTTCAAATGCAAATAAAGTTCTGTGGCAGGTGTGGTTTCGATCAATAATTCCTACATAATAACTCTTTTCAATACGAATTTTACCTCATTGAACTACATTATAATAAAACGGGCCAAAGGACAACATGGTACCACAATTTACCGTACGGAAGCGCACGTTTTACTGTCGACGAAGTATCATGAATCCCATGAAGTTCAGCGTCTTTTTCGTCTCCAATTTCCTACAGCTAACCGGGTTTCATGTAAGGGAGCAGTATATAAGAATGTGAACAAACTCAATGTGCATGGGACACTAAGGAACAGACAGCCGGAAGCTTCATGCAGACCACGAACTGCTAAATCACAAGTTAACATTGCTAGAGTTAGACATGCGTTACAGCAAGACCAAAGATCAGTTCAATCCTTTACCCAACATTCCCCAATCAAGCTTCTGCCGGATCGTTCGTAAAGACTTGAATTGGTATCCCTACAAACTATAGTACCGTCATGGACCTTTTTGAATATTAATTAAAAGCAAAAGTTGTCTTTTCAACAATAAATCCTGTTAGCAATTTTGCTGATTCGTCGAAATTGAAATGGATGAAAATCAATCAGCCGTGTGCAGCTACAAAAATGGGTGGTTGTATTCAAATGAGTATAACTTTAGTTTGTTCTGAGCAATTGCAACAATTATTTTTTTATTTAGACGTGTAGAATTTGCTCTTTCCAGTGGTATTTTTATTTTTAGCAGATTCCTTGCAGATCTCGAGTTACAGCCCCTCAAACATGAGTTTACTTCTTTTTGACTCAGCCTGTATGTACAAAAAATTTCTTGCAGATTAATTCGTTTTAGCAAAGATATCGAATTTGAATTTAATTACAACACATTGTCTATGGAGCAGTGTAATACACACAATCATGCATTACTCGCAAACGCAAAATCGGAATCAACTGATATTTCGGGAATAAGCTTTTTTCGTGGATATCTACTGAAAAATGTCATAAAAAGAGGATGCTAGGATCACGAAATACTCCTTTAATTATGGTAGAAAACACTTTATGACAAAAAAATCTGACAACACACCTTTAAATATTAAAAGGTAGGTCTTAAAGGGTGTCTACGGCGGGGTCTACGGTAATCACAACATTATGCCTTATATGATAGAAAATTAATTAACATGCACGAATCACATGATTTCAAATAAAACCATGTGATTCGTGCTTGATAACTATTTTTCTAACATAAGGCATAATGTTGTGATTGCCGGAGACGCCCTTTAACACTCAAGCCTTGAAATAAGCAGACTGGAACCAGGAGCAATTTGTTTCGAACATTGCTCACTGGGATTTACAAGAACCAGGAGCAATTTCTGAAGAAATAGGAGCAATTTTCAAATATTAAATTCTTTTCTGCATATACAATACAGCATACCAGCACGACTGCATGAAGTGCAAAACTGTAACCAGAAGTAATTTATTTTAGAAAATTGCTCCTGGTTCATGTGAATTTTACAAGGACCAGGAGCAATTGGTGGCTTTACGAGAGCAAATTTGCTCCCCGCGCCTGCTTATTTCAAGGCTTTTTAACACTAGAATTATGGAAAATTTTGGGCCTCATAACTGCTAAATTGTTGATCTAAATTGTATAAAAGTACATGTATATTTAGAATGGCAATAAAACACTTGATGAATCTATCTGTGACATCAAATTAAAACACATAAAAAAAGTCAGGTTTCTGGCGAAACTGTCAGCAGAAAAACATAGGTTTTTCACTTGGTCTTGACAAATTAACTCTAAATAGCTCAAAAAAGTTTATTTGGTTTTGTTTTTGCTTTTTTTTAATTATTATTAGAATTCAAAAACTCAATAAATATCTAGGAAAGGTTACTTTTTTCCCCTTTTTTTTAAAATTTGACAAACATGGTTGAAATTTGGGCAAAATCATGTTTTGTTGTGATTATTTTTACAACATTTAGCATTTTCAACCATTTCGTAATTTTCTGAAAGTAAGTCAAAATTCCAAAAAAATTAAAAAACGTTTCCTAGATCTAATTTTTGAAAATAGATTTAATTTTTTTACTGGTGTTGTTATGTTGTCCAAAATATTTGATTTGGGTAAAACAAAGATGTTTTTTTTTTCATTTCCTTCACAACTCATTACTGAGCATTTTTATATAAGACCAACAATTAAGCAGTTATAAGGGCTAACACCTGGGTAAATATGGGTGACGGTGATGTGTAGCCACATTGACCCCCATTTTTCAACTCCCTTTCACCCAACAAGTCCATTTTTTTGTTTTACTGAACTCCCTCTCACCCGGTACCCAATGACCCCCTTTTGTTTTCCTGGCAGTCACCAAAAGGCCCCCTTTTTTTTAATTAAAAAAATTTTGGTAAAATTTCTGATAATCTCTCACTGAATGACCCTGGTTTTTTTTCATTATTTTTCTTCAAATTTTTCACATTATTTCAAATTTTTCAAAATTTTGAATTAACTTTTTTATTTTGATCCAAAATTATTCCCAGTCTCACTGAATGACCCCCTTTTCTGGTAAGATTTTCCATATTCTCACGGAAAGACCCCCTTTATTGGGCCTTCTCACTGAAAGACCCAGTTGAGTGTCCCCCCGGCTAATAGTTTCCATAATTCCAGGGTTATGGGTTATGACTAACCTTTTAGTTTTTTTTCAAACTTATTTATTTAGTCAAGTTTTGCAAAATAACCATAATGGTTATTCTAACAAAAAAAGACTGACAAAACCACAAAGACCAATATTTTGCTAATTACAGAGTAACAACTTTGGCTTTATATTTTCAGTATTTGTTGGTTTTATTTATTTTATTAGCCAACTTTGATTTATACATTAACACACAAAATTAGTATGGTCATCTAAAAAATCTATAAATCTAAACAAATACTCAATATATTTTTATGTGAATACAGATTGAATATTAAAGCCACATTATAACATTTCTGTAAAAATAGATTAATTAGTATTTTAATATTTTCCATAAAATGTTAGCTTTTACTGTCAGATATGTCCCCTTTTAATTTTGAGTCCAACAAGTGAAGTAAAACATAGAAAATTGGAATTTACTACTAGTGCCCATGCATGTTACTCCCGCGGTTGTAATACGGTACGATCCTCGGGGTGTGTGTGTCTGTGTATCCCGCACGCCGTGTACGTACTGTGCATACGTGTTCGACTAATATTTCCATCGTAATAATAAAACGCCGGTTCCATCGTTTTATTCAAAATCTCGGATTTTGACAAAACTACAGCACCTAAAGTCTTTATTTTTGCAGAGTATCTTTATTGACTAAAGTACATTACAATCGTGTAAAAACCAGAATTTAAAAAAAAATTTGAGAGTGTTCTCCTCACCAAATGTTATAATATGGCTTTAAGTTACATATTACATTATTACATAGTGAAATTTTGAATGCTACAAGACTCTAGAACAGATGATGGGAGGTTATTCCACTCTGATATGGTAATTGGAAAGAAACGGTACTTGTACACATTTGATGATACTCTCATGATACGGGGGTCAAGCAATTTTTGGCAGGTCGAAAGGGGGGAGGGCGAGCGATTTTTTGCACAGATATTTTGGGCACCGTTTCTATATTATGCTCTAAAAAGGTGTATATGAAATCATTTGGAACATGTTCAAATATGCAAAATTTCCTGCTCGCTGCACTCGCATTATATGATAAGGCAATTTAAGGTTACAAATTCGGGTTCCCAGAAATCGTGACACGTCAAAGGGGGGGGCAAAGATTCTTTGCACGGTCAAAGGGGGCAAGCAATTTTGGCAGACCACTTTGAAAATTCACCCCAGGTACACATAATTAGGCCAAAAAATATTGTTGTGTTGCCCTCAAGTGGAAAAATGGGAAAGTTGGGTCGAGGCGGTCAGATTTTTTTTTTTTTTTTTTTTTTTTTTTTAACCTTCAGATTTTAAAAATCCCTCAAATATTAAATAATGCTTCTTCAATTAGGGGACATTTGTCAATTTTGACTTCTGGATACCTGTTAGACATCAATTAAAGACTAGTCTTTCAATATAATATTAATTTTAAGTGAAAAACATTGATATTTTGAACAAATCTGTAAAAATCATCATTCCAAAAAACAAAAAAACAAAAAAATTGCGACCCTGATTTTTCAGGATTTAGGACCGGACGGTTGAGGGCAACACAACAATTTTTTTTTTTTGGCCTTATTGCACAACCCCTAACGTGCACTACGACAGCAAATAGGGATACGCCATCACCTGGCTCAAAAAAGTTAGTTCCTGATGTCGTTACCTTACGACTCTAACAGTGTGAGGTGAATTAAGCCCTACCTTGAATGAACTTAACACTTGGGATGGGTCCATTCTGTAACTGCCCATATCAAATTTTGAAACATTGTAAGTTATAACATGTTTGCATGGGACCTTCCTTGCTCTTGGAATATGTCTGCATTTCTCCATAGCTTTGTGAAAACACGCTATTAGTGTGGCATGTGGAGCCATTCCAATAACTCTTATCAGATCTAACCTAACATACACTGTCTACCATCTATAACCATTCTGCCACACCATCTACTTAGTATCTCAATGCATCTTATACTACAATTTAAATTACCGCCCTAGAAGGTGTAAATACACAAACTTCTTTCACCCTACCCTACAAGTCTACGGCTTTGACATTACTCTCAACCAATTGATTATAACATATACATTATGAATGAAGAAATAGGCAAGGAAATTATAAAACATTTCCAAGATTTTCAACATATCTTTCTCACAGGGTATTTGTATTAAAAAAGAGTTTTGAAATGGTGCGCTACGTCTCCAGTGTTACGATGAAAAGTGTGAAAACACCTACTTTCCTTTAGAATCATGTAACTTCTGAACAGCATGTGCTATCTTTATGTTTTAAAATTCTTAGAAAAGATTAAACTACTATATTTTCAAATATTTAAATAATTAACCTCAAACTGGTACAAAAATAGTAAAAGAATTCTGCAAAAATGAGAAGTCTTCGGTACCAATCATTTTGACACACCCTGTAGTGCACTTTTGAAGTTTTGAATGCTACAAGACTCTAGAACAAATGATGGGAGGTTATTCCACTCTGATATGGTAATTGGAAAGAAACAGTATTTTGTACACATTTTAATGATACTCTCATGTAAAAACTTCAGAGGATGATATTGTCTAGTGCTTGTGATAGTTTGCCTGTGAATATAATCAGGAATTTTTTATTTTGGTTGGAAAAAGTGGTAGTTTTTCCTCCTCAGCAAATGTTATAATATGGCTTTAAGTTACATATTACATTATTACATAGTGAAATTTTGAATGCTACAAGACTCTAGAACAGATGAGTCTTGGACAAATATGGCTTGCTATAGAGACCGGTCGACTGCATATCCGTCTTTACACGCTTTTCAATACGGAATAAAGGCTAACCTCTTGTGACATCATCCAAGCAGCAAAGTTCATTTCCCATTGAAAAGCGTGTAAAGACGGATATGCAGTTTACCGTTCTGTATCATGCACATTAATTATACAGGCCAAACACAATTAGGGCTTGTCTATCAACAAGAATTACATTTAAAAACAATTCCTCATTGCTACATGTAGCAGAGGTCATAATTTCTCTTTGGTAGTATATACACAAAGACCACAGATGGAAATTGTCTTGTGCTTTCACCAGCGCAATCATCGTCAGTTGATTGCCTCCTGTCTTGGAGAGTTTCAGCCCCTTATAATCAGTGATAAACACCGCCTCCTGCTGGTGAGCTACTAATAAAAATAAAACTATGCTTCTAGGATCTGCTGGTAAATAAATAATCTGCTTCTCAGAAAAAGTAACAGGCAAGCCAACAAAAAGAGATTCAGCATCAGTTAAACACCCATACTATATGTCAGCCCTGCCCATGCATATTCGCTGGCATAGTGCATTAGAATAATGACCGTTGCTAGTTCAACTGGCTCACGCTTTCATTGATAAGAACCACTGATCGAAAGGCCAAAATTTGGAGGCCCCAAACGCGCCATGAGAAAGGCATATGCACCCAAGTGGCCAAGTTTTTAGATTCTACTACATTGTGTATGACATTTGCACGCGATGTTTTTTGCCATTTTTGTGCCCTATTTTGGCCCAAAACATGGTGCTTTTCGGCTAAAATGGAAGATGCACACTGCACAGGGCAATTTTGGGGGCCCTGGGCCCGGGCCCATCTGGCCCTATGGTAAATCCGGCCCTGCCTACCATGCAGCTGGAATCACTTAACCCTAGATAACTGTTGATATGAAGGAATGAAAACAAGTAAAAGATATGGCTAGCTAATCTGGCTGGGGATACTGATAATTCACAGAATTATCTACTCGATCCTCTGAATGTCCTGATTCTGCAGCCTCTGAAGCTGCCCTACTAACTGACTTTATCTCTCTTCTGTTGAAGCCTAGATCTCGCAACCACTTCTGCAAAGAGTGTGCAACAAAACCACAGCAGCCGACTTCGAAGAGGTAGCAGTTAAGAAGCCTTCCAACCTCTATCCTTGGATTCAGCACTCAATTCTGAATTCTTATTCAACTTTCTCTCATGAGCTAGCTTCATTAATGTTGCCTAATTCACATGGGACAGTCAGCTTTCCAATGATCACTTCATTTGCCGCCTCTGTCCATATGACAATATATGGACGCAGTGCAGTGATCACACCCTCTCGGCCTGCCAAAAATTGCTTGCCCCACCCCCCTTTGGCCTGCCTAAAATTTTTGACCTCTCCCCATTTGCACGTGCCAACTTTTGTAAAAGGTGCCCCATGAATTTGTGCCAAAAATAGCTTCCCCCTCTCAGCTGGCCAAAATTACCCCTCCCCATTTTAGCTGGCCAAACAATTCTTGCCCCCTCCCAATTATACCCTCCGCAGAGCTCATAATTATTGCACAGTCCTTACTTTATAGTAAAACGTTTCTAAGCTTCTAACTATAGTTTCTATTTGGTATGAATTCCGATGTGACATTTTTGACAGTACTTGCACTGAACGGGTTTCTTTTTCTTCTTAAAATGAACTTTGATGTGGCGCGATAGGTTACCTCTGTCAGCAAAACATTTCTGACAGTACTTTCGCATGGAAAGGGTTTTTCTTGGGTGTGAATTCTGATGTGGGCGCACAAGGTGAGTTCTGTCATTAAAACATTTCTGACAGTACTCACACTTGAAGGGTTTCTCTTTGGTGTGGATCCTGATGTGTCTTTTCAGATTATTCTGCTGAGTAAAACATTTTTGACAATACTCACACCGAAAAGGTTTCTCTCTGGTATGAATTCTCATGTGTGTTATCTGATTATACTTGTTAGCAAAACACTTCTGACAATATTCACACTGATATGGTTTCTCTTTGGAATGAATTCTCACGTGGCGTTTAAGGTCATCATTTTGAGAAAAATATTTCTGGCAATATTCACATGGATAGGGTTTCTCTTTGGTGTGAATCCTGACGTGTCTTTTCATATGATACTTGCTAGTAAAACACTTCTGACAATGTTCACACTGATGTGGTTTCTCTTTTATATTGAAGAAATCCCATTGGTACCATATATTGCTGTGGTTATTCAAATGTCTTCTCAGCTCACCGTTTTTTAACAAGCTTTTCTGGCAAAACACACTTTTACATCTACGAGCCCGCACATATTTAATCAGATGTCTGTTAACATGGGTTTTCAATTTGTACAAAGAATGATGTGCGAGTCTGCAAAATGCACAAGAAAATGGTTTCAAAAGTTTGTTGCCATCTGTTGCTCCATTGCTGTTTGCAACAAGTATTAACATGACTTTAGAAGAACCCAACAACATTCAATGTAGATTAAATTACTGTGTGTACATGTACCTCAAACACACCAGAAGTCAATTCTATGCAAAGATATGTCCTTGAGTGGAACTTCAAGCGATACAAGACCACAATCTTCAATGGCTTCTAGCTTTCCAACCACAGTGGATCAAAATATCTGAAAGGTATAAAAACAGAACAAAATAATATTTTTAATTTCACAGAAGTTATTTGTGAGAGACAAATTGTACTATTGATGACCCCATGACCTTTAGATACAATCTAACTTGAAAAGGATTTCCTTCGATAGATGGTACCATTATAAAAATAACCAATTCAACATGCATTTTGAGCTAAAAAAGCGTAAAAAAACCCACATTTTTTTCACTTGCTACGCTCGCAAATGGGACTTTTTGGGTCAAAAAAAAACGGGACTTTTGGGGTATTTAGGGATTATGGACCTGTTGACGCTAATGTGTTATACGTCTGCCGATCTATTGCACCACATGCAGTTGTGTGCTGTGTGTCAGATTTATACAATATATACATGTCAGTATACAGTATGTGAAATCCTAATTACAATAAGCATGCTAAGTCATTCTTGGCATTTTAAGATATGTCCATTTAAGACCAAAAGGTAACCAAAAATGCTATTCAGTAAGGCACACGCCTATAGGCTGGACTCCCCAGTTCGACCAGCGAAATTGGTGTACTTACACCATTGTGGGGAAATATATTTAAATGATTTCAGTTTAGGGGTGGTGCAATAATTATGTGTACCCCAGGGGTGGTGAATTCTCAAAATGGTCTGCCAAAAATCGCTTCCCCCCTTTCAACGTGCCAAAAAACCTTTGGCCCCCTTTTGGCGTGCCATAAAATCTTTGCCCCCCCCCCCTCCCCCTTACACATGAAAGATTTTGGGGAACTCAAATTTAAAACCTTAAATTGTCTGATCATATAATGCGAGCGCAGCGAGCAGGAAATTTTACATATTTGAACATGTTCCCAACGTTTTCCTGCGCCTTTTTAGGGCGTATATAGAAACGGTGCCCAAAATATCTGTACCAAAAATTGCTTGCCCCCCTTTCAACCTGCCAAAATTGCTTGACCCCCCCCCTTTTCACCACCCCGGGGTACACATAATTATTGCACCACCCCTTAAGGGTACCAAACTTGTTTCCAAATCTGTCCACACACCTTTAATCAACACTGGTTTTTTTAATTTGGTCATAAAGCATTATTCTAACAAAATAAAACCTCCCTGAATTATTTTTGCAAAACCACAAAGACCAATGCTGGTAAGTAAATTACAGAGTAACACCTTCCTTTTTATTTTTTCAATTATTTTTATTAATTTACAAAACATACAAAAAAACATTACCAACATCAATAATTATAAGAAAAAAAGCAGGTTACACTTTAATTTGAATACATTTTTACACAAAATTATACACAAAATCATTTATCAACACTTGTGTTGAAATATCCATTGTAACAAAAAGTTTTACTGCACCAGACCGCATATGGGTAAGAATGATAGTGCCTGTTTTTATATAGCATTTATAGTATTTGTAGCATTATGGATCACAAAAAACAGATTTTACCTTTAATATTAAGCACTTATTAGCAAACACAGTATGAGTTTGATAAATGTGCAAGTGGTTAAAAGTTACACAGTACCAGAGTTGGAGGAATCTGACATTAACAGTAAATGAATTGATATACATGTAAATTTTACGCGGTCGACCCCCGGGGGCACTCCAACTTTGGAGGTAACACGATGTAGGGCTGTTAAGACCCCTTTTTCATTGTCGCTGTCACCCAAAGACCCCATATTTGTTTACGAACACATGCTCTAGCTGTCACCCAAAGACCCCCTATTTTTCCATTTGATCTGTCACCCAAAGACCCTTACAAGTTCAATTTGAACAGCAACTTTCATTTATCACTGATTTTGTTACTTATTTTTAAAAAACAAAGAATTTTGAAGCCATTTAGAACTAGAAATTGATTTTCAAGGTTTTCTGTGGCTGCTGTTTCGCCCTCACCCAATAATTCCATTTTAAAAAAGGTCATGTTCTCACCCAATGACCCCATATTTTTTACATTTTGCTCTCACCGAATGCCAAAAATCATGCTCTCACCCATTGACCCCTTATTTTTTACATTTTGCTCTCACCGATTGCCCCTTAGTGTCAAAATATCCATTTCATATTGAAGTGCCCCCCCCCCTGGGGTCGACCTGCAAATTTGTTGTTAATAAAGGGAGATCACATTATTCTACAATATACATGCATAAATTGGAATCGAAAAGCCCAAGGGGGTTGGGGGTACTTAAATTACATTTTGACAGGGGTATGTGCCACTGGAACTCAGGCTTGCCAAAAATTTTTTATTATATTGCATAGCCCAAGGTTCAAGATCTGACACCGGTTTGAAAAGTAGAAACAAATATTCAATTCTAAAGTCAGAAATACATAATGTGTATCAGAAGATATAATGGTGCAAAGCTCATTTTTTGTCCAAAACTGCAATTTTGTGTGTAAATGTCGCATGAAATGTCCAGCACCTTGTGCAAGTTGAATGGTGTGGCTTCTATACAATATTTTAATGGTTATTTTCGCCCCTTAAAGTCGGGTATCTACCAGGCTTTAATGTGCATCCCAGGACTCTACCAAACCAACTTTTTAGCTTCCTTTTATGGTCCTATAACACATTCAAGATGTTAAAAAATATTTCCCAGCACTCGGCCATATTCAAGGTTAATAAAGGTCAACACAGGGGTCAAATTTCAAAGTTGCTCAAATCTGGTTAACAAGCACACCAAATTGTTCCTCTCATTGCAAGGATTCAGAAAAAGTATAGTTTGACCTACCTGCGACATACCGTTCTTGAGTTAAAAGCAAAAAGGTCAAATTTTGGGCGGTGGTTAGTTTTTTGGCCACACAGGGCCAAAATTAAAAATGCTCCAATTTGAACGAAATTGGTCTCAAATGCTTGTTATGTAAAAATAAGTCAAATAAGGAATAGTTGTAACCATGTAGGATGTTTCGTTACCTAGGAAACGTCACAACATAGGTTGTGGTCAATAGGCTGTAATGGGGGATTGACCTTTATGGCCAATTTTGTCAATAACGAAGCATTTTAGACAGTGCAAACTATTCCTTTTTTGACTTGCTTTTTCATGACGAGCAATTTGAGACCATTTGCGTTGAAATCAGAGCATTTTTAATTTTTGGCCCCTGTGTGGCCAAAATTACTGACCACCGCTCAAAATTTGACCTTTTTGCTTATAACTCAAGAACGGTATGTCGCAGGTAGGTCAAACTATACTTTTTCTGAATCCTTGCAATGAGAGGAATAATATGGTGTGCTTGTTAACCAAATTTGAGCAACTTTGAAATTTGACCCCTGTGATGACCTTAACCTTGAATATGGCTGGAGTGCTGGGAAATATTTTTTGTTAACATTTTGAATGTGTTATAGGACCATAAAAGGAAGCTAAAAAAGTTGGTTTGGTAGAGTCCTGGGGGGGATGCACATTAAAACCTGGTAGATCCTGTCCTATCTGGCTTGAATTTTGGGGGGCAAACATTTTTTGGCCAGACGAAAGGGGGAGCAATCAATTTTTGGCCAGTCGGGGCAGGGGGGAAGCAATTTTTGGCACATGTTCGTGGGGTACTTTTTAAATAAAACACTCCAAAAAGGTTTTTTTAAACGTACAGAAACGCTTAAATATGCAAATTTTCCAGTTCCTTGCACTCTTAATATCGAGGATTCAGAAACAGAAAGCTTATTTAACTCACTATGACCAGCTCTTACAAAATGAGCACAAAGTTAGTTGGCTCCTATCATGATCAAATCAATTCCTCCACAATGTGAAATTGTAAGCATTCATATATGGTCGAATCCAACCAAAAGTGTCCACGGGCCAAAAATAAAAGTCCGAAATAAAAATGTCTCCACAATTTTTTCCTTTTGCCCATTGATTGATGGCATATTGGCCTTATAGGAACCAAAAGTGCCATTACTAATCTTGAAAAATAAATCCAGGACGTGTGATAGTAAATGTGATATCAAAACCCAGTGTTACCTACGAATACCACTAGGATGCTTTCACTATCGCAATACTAATCAACCTAAAACAAATGGAATATTCCCATTAACGCTTTTTTTTTTTATGTAGACCACAGGGTGTCAGGAAAATGCTAGCTCAACCAGAAAATATTTGTTTTTATTTTTATAACGCGATCAATATGATCTTAGTCAATTTATGCTAGTTTATTTTTGAAAATGAAGTTTAGGTCAGTTTCTGTATTTTATTTATCAAATGAGTATGAATCAATTTACACATTGTATAAGAACGAGTAGGATATATGTTTTCAAGAATATTAGGAATTATAAGCATACACCTAACGCTTTATACAATGAAAAGGTGAACAAACCCGGGTATTCGTAGGTAACATGAGCGATTTAACAATATCTATATTGAGTTTAGAGATTTAAAGTTTGTTATTATGGTAATGAATTAATAAAATGAGTAAAACAAGAGTGTTTTTTCATACTAATAATAGAAGTCTACCCACCTGAATATGTTGATACAAATACAAATTGCATTAATCTACCGATTATATGAAACACAAAAACCCTCTCACACAGAGATTTTTCTGACCTGTCCCTAAGACCGACCTATCGGCACCCTTTGAGTTGAGCGCATGCGTGCAACGATCCCTGTTCACTCCCCACCGCCCAGAGAAATAACATACCGCAAGGGGGTTAAGGGAGGCGGGATCAACATATTCAGGTGGGTAGACTTCTATTATTAGTATGAAAAAACACTCTTGTTTTACTCATACTCATACATAGAACTACCCACCTTCAATGTTGATACAAATACAAATTGCATTAACATTGACTAGCACCGCTAATAGGTGGTAGAGGTGCGGTCTGTTATTTAGACGCGAGGTCAGGAAAATCCCATTTTGCTTAAAAAGCAAGATACCAAGAAGATTGCGTAAAAAGCAAAAACCCTGAAAATTGCTTGAAAAGCAAAAACAAGAATTGCTTAAAAAGCAAAACATAGACTAAAAAGACAATAGGATTTCAAGAATGTCTACAAGTAAAGTTATTCAATACACTTATGACCTGGTCATTCCTGAAAACAAATAAGGTTAGACAATCAATGATTAAGACATTAATGCTAATTGTTATCTTACCCTTATTGTCTGTTAGTCGAAGTCCTCGTCAAGACTGCTTTAGCGAACTTGACCCTGGAGTCGGCCTCTCCGACATTACGCAGATATGTATCAGTAAACGTAGAGGCGGTGCTCCAAGATATAGTTTCGCAAATCTCGCTCAGAGTGACCCCTTTCTGAAATGCCCACGAGCCTGAAACTGCTCTAGTAGAATGTGCCGCAGGGGCACATGTTCCTTCGAACGCTTTAGCATCTACTATGAGCGAAACCAACCATCGTGCTAGTGTCTGTTTCAAGCTGCCTTGTTAGGTTTAGCATGGGTTATAAAAAGTTGGTCAGTCGATCCCCTAATATTACTGGTCCTATAAATATAGTGTTCGATAGCCCGCACAGGGCACCATAGTCTATCTTCTCGCACGGATGACTTAGTGCCAATCCTCGGAAGCAAGATGGACCCGTGTTGAAACGTCTGGCGTTCATTTTTAGCTATGAAACCTACTTTAAAGGTCATAGAGACGCCATTGCGTGAAAAAACAAGAGTTTTGAACGATAAAGCTTGCAATTCCGACCTACGGCGGCCGGTTGCTAGCGCTACCAAAAAGACCGTTTTGAGAGTGATCTCTCGTAACGTGGCAGATTTCATCGGTTCATATGGTGCTCCTTTGAGAAGCTCCAAAACTTTGCTTAGATTCCATGCAGGAACGATTCTACGTTTAGGGGGCGAGAATTGTACATGCCATTGAGGAGAAGACGGATGTAGTCATTCTTATATAGAGTTGATCCGTCCTCAAATCCCCTATGGATCGCTGCGATAGCCGATTTATAGTTGCTAACTGTGGCTACCTGTAAGCCAGAGTCGAACACTTCCGTGAGGAAGTCGGCTATCTGAGACTGAGTTGCTCTGGCAGGAGAGCAATTTGTCTTTTCGCACCACTTGTAGTATCGACCCAGACGTCCAGAATAGATTCCGAGTGTTGAGTCTTTTCTACCGTGGGCGATGAGGTTAGCAGCTTTTTGTGAAAAGCCGCTCTCCTCGCAGCGTTGCCTGATAACGGCCATGCAGTTAACCTCAGATGACCCAGCTGAATGGTCGGCACCACTGTCTCCAGATCCTGCTGTCTCAGGAGGTCTGGTAACTGTGGAAGAAACCGAGGTGTACCTATGAGAAGGTTCACCATGGGCCGAAACCATAGATGCCTTGGCCAAAAGGGTGCTATGAGTATTATGTTGCAATCTTCGCTGGCTATTTTCTGTATTACTCTCTGTAGCAGCGAAATTGGAGGAAAAGCGTGGCCGTCATTCCTCTCCAGTTCAAGTGTAGTGCGTCTACCGCCAGTGCTCTTGGATCTCGCATCCTGGAGCAATATACTGGTAGTTGGTGGTTGCTTGCTGATGCAAACAGATCCACTGTCGGATAAAACATTACTCGGAAGATGGTTTGGACCACCTGAGGAGACAGTGCCCATTCTGTCGGGCCCGCACCTCGACCTCGAGAGAGGTCGTCCGCTAGAATGTTTGTGACCCGGCTATGTGGATAGCCTTGAGTGAATTCCTCGATGGTGACACTTCTTCAACAAGCGAAGAGTGTGCATGCACAACAGGGGAGATTTTGTACCTCCTTGTTTGTTGATGTATGCTACCACCGTCGAATTGTCCGACTGCACTCTGAACTCGCAACCCATCATCTGATCTTCGAACGCCTGGATCGTTCTTTCTACCGCCCAGAGTTCTAACAAGTTGATGTGAGACTTGGCTTCCGTTGGGGACCACAGGCCCGAAGCCGTCTGATCCTGAATATGACCCCCCAGCCCATCTTCGACGCCAGTCCGTCGTGATGGTAAGCTGAGGAGGGGGCAGGAAATCTGACCCCTATGTTCAGGTTGGCCGTCGTGGACCACCACTTGAGTTTGTCGCGGATCAGTTCCGACATTGGAACCATCCTGTAAACTGAGTGGCAACTGGGTCTGTAAAACGCCAGTAGGTACAGCTGAATTGGTCTCATATGCATACGACAATTCGGCACCAGGTCTACTAGACTGGCCATGAGTCCTAACACTCTTAGCCAAGCAGTGGCTGGAGCGTGACTTTCTGCACTGAGAATCTTGACGCATTGTATTATGTTCATAATTCTCTCCGGAGAGGGCCTGGCCAGGCCCTCCGATAAGTGCAGACGGGCCCCAGAAACTGGGGATCTGTGTCGGGACGAAGTTTGATTTCTTCACATTTATCACAAAACCCAAACTCGTCACGGTCTCTTGAACCATTTTTATATGGTGCAGAGCCTCTACCAGCGACCGACTGTATATCAGCCAGTCGTCGAGGTAAACGCACAGAATTGACGCCCTTTAGTCTGAGATAAGCCGCCACTGTCTTTACTATACGAGTAAAGACCCGTGGGGCTGTGGAAAGACCGAATGGAAGACATCGAAACATGTATGTCTGGTCTTTCACCCTGAACTTGAGCCATTTCTGGTCGTTCGGGTGGATGGGTACATGAAGGTACGCATCTTTCAAATCTATTGACGTTGCCCAACAATCTTTGATTGGACATGTCAGAACAGTTGCCAGAGTCTCCATCCTGAATCTTCGTGGTTTGATATATTTGTTCAATGGTTTGAGATTCAGGATGGGACGCCAGTCTCCAGTCTTTTTGGGAGCCAGAAAGAAGCTCGACCAAAACCCCCCTTGAAAGGGGGGGGGAAGACTGGGACTATGGCATTTTTCTGAAGTAGATTTGAAACTTCGGGGAGCAGTACCTGCCCCTGAACTAGAGAGGCTGGTAATCTTGTCTCCCTCTGCAGGTTCTGCGACGGAGGGTTGTGGTAAACTCTAACTGATAACCCCTGCTCACTACCCCAAGCACCCATGAGCCCGGGCTGATGGTTTCCCCTGCCCGTGCGTATGTCTGTGAGCGGCCGCCACCTGTGGGGAAACCCCTGGTGGAGGGTTCACCAGTAAAGGTGAACACGCGGCCGCCGTGCCCTCAGGTACGAGACGACTTTCCCCGCGAGCGTATTTTGCTCTTGGAGGATTGCCGCCCGCTCCTGTGCCTGCTCTCTTCTTACCCCGAGGGGCGGAAGAGGCGGGCGGCAGGTGCTTGAGCTTGTGGCGTCACATTGGAAGAGGCTTGTCCGGTCACCTTGACTTTGGCATGACCTCTTGACCTCCTCTTCCTAGACTTGCCTTTCTTGGTTAAAGACGAAGTCTTTTCCTGCAGAGCTCTCTCTTGGGTGAGTTTAGTTGCGAGTGTATCAACCACTGAACAAAACCCATCACCAAAGAGTGAGGCTTGTGCCACCGGAGTCTCTTTCAACTTTTCTGACAAGTCTTTGTTGAAAACGAGATTCAACGAGGCACAAGGGTTCTCCCGCCTAAGTAGGACTGCTCTGCGAGTCAGTAGCATAGATTCCTCCATGATAGTAGAGGAAAGCTTTGCCGCTAGCTCACAATCCCGATAAAGATCGGAATCCTCCCCACACAGCTCCTTCACTTGATGACCTACACTCGAGGTCAACAAAGAAGAAAAGGCTGAAAGTCTGGTAGATACTCTGAGAGAATTATCCACCGACTTTAATTGTTCCTCCCAATATGGGGAGAACGATTGTGGGTGGTTCTTATTCACTTGGTGAGGTAAGAACTTAGCAACGTCCCCTTCTATACCTGGGCACCGGAACATTCCGTTATAGTCCTTCTCAGACACACGGAACGTTTTCCCGTAGGGTCGCCCTCTATAAGACAAGGATCCACGATGATCTCCTTTCTTATCAAGAGCCTGCCAATAGCCAAGTATTTCGGCAGGAAGAGTGACACCAGATAATGTGTGTAGTCCACTACCTACCCCCAAGCCTCCTAGAAGGACGCTTGGTGTCTCCTCGGTTACCTCAGGACCATACGTCAAGTCTAAGTTACGAGCTAGACGGCGTAACGGGTCCGGGGGCTCCTTCGGAAAACCGGGTGGTATAGAATCTACCCCACTAGACGTTGACTCACTTGCGCCCTCAGTACGGGCCGGAGGAAATGACGTCATCTCATGTGACGATCCCTCCTCGCCAGAGTCTTCCTCACCCTCACTGGTATCTGAATCCGACCCAACACCGATCTGTGATTCATACTCCTGTGTTTCAGAAGTGTTTGTCATGGTCGATCCCTCAGTGTAACCTGATAGGAGACCCGGCATAACGCCAACTGAAGGGGAGGACACGCCTGCACCTTGCGATGCATTAGGTGTCACTGGGAACGTGGGCTCGCTAGTTACCGTTACCGGTGTCGACCGCCTACTCGGCTGCTGTCGCACTGGTACCGACCTAGGTGCTCTACGTTCCCTACCCGAAGTACCCCGAGTATTCTGAACTTGAGTCTGTCCAAGTCCGAACCCCTGCGGGTTAAACCAAGGAGGAACACATCCCCACATTGCTGCCGGATTCATCCACGGCCCAGCATTGGGGAAATTCCCTTGATTAACGGGTATACCAACTCCTGGCACCCCCATGCTTGTTGCCACTGTCCGGTCTGTGGTACAGTAGTATACAAGTTGGGATTGGGCGCGAAGTTAGCCGCGGTTGGCAACTCTCGACCTTGCGGGAAAGTTGAATGACCGCTGGGTCCCTGCTGACTAGTTGATTGATAAACACTAGTATAACCTCGAGGATTATCGACCGTATTGGGAGAATCCGAGGTCAGCGCTTCTTGATTGAACACTTGATGTAGTGTACTTGGGGAGTTATTCATCATTGAATAATTCGACCCATCAAGCATGACCCTAGGTGATCGACTATCAAAAGGATGAACATCCTCTTGAGACCGCTCATGAGTAACTTGAGCAGTCGGATCAATACCTGATGATAATAACTTATCAGGGGGCTCCGCCCATGTCCACGCTACCCTGGATATCCCGGGTTGCATGTAACGGGGGTGCCAATGATAGGCTCGAGGTAGCACCTTCCGCATCTACCGATCCTTTCATTACTGATCTAGTCTCGCTCACGGGGACCCCCGTTACTAGAAATTGGGTCTACCACTGGCTCCGTTTCTTTTCGAGAGGTTTCCCCTGTACTCCGAACTAAGCCTAGTGGGTCCCTTGTCACTTTCGGGATCGCTCCCTTACTCGTGGCAACACTAGATCCTGGCCCCCGTGTTCAACAGAACATACTGTTTACTAGCGAGAGAACCAGTATCAGATCCTCCTATTTTCCGGGGGTTATTCACCCCTGTACTAATGGGTAGATCTTTGGAACCAACCACTTTCCGGGGTGACCCTGTACTCATGAGTAAGTTCGATGAACCCTGCACTTTCCTGGGGTTTCCCCTGTACTAATAACTGGGTTCATTGTATCGAGACCAGCTGTGTTCCCCGGCACTTGCGCACCTGTACTAACTGCTGGTCCCAACTCTGACATTTTCTGTGGCACTACAGTCGCACCCCTACTCGTGTCTGAGCCTTTAGACCCCAATTCAGGATTCCCGGGGGAACCTGAACCAGAGAAAAGGGCAGGAGCCCTAGCATCGGTAGCCCCCTTGCCGCCTAACTTAAGCGGTGGCGGGCCTCCTTGCTATCACGCTCGTTTCTCCAACTAACTTACCCGACTTACCACCTTTTGAAGGTCTCTGCTTGGATGGTCTAATTCCCAACTGCTGACCTCGCTCCAAAGCGTCAAACTGCTCCTCTGAAATCCCTATACATATGGTACATCTGGCGGAACGCGAACACTCACGATGAACATAACAAAGTAAATGAGGGTCCCAGCCAGGAACCGTGATGGGCACTTAGCACATCGACGGGAAGACATAATATGGTGTCCTCCCCGCGAAATCAAACACTATATATAAACAAGACCAGTTATATAATATATAGAGGATACAGGTCACTTCAAAGTACTAGCAAGATGGTATAATCTTTATTATGGTAATTAGATTTCGATTAAATTTTATTCAATCTACACAGAGAAAGCGGCACAAAATAGAGATTATATAGAATATATCTCTATAAAATATGACTATAAAAACCCGTCACTTGACTTCGATATAGCTTCACTGATAGTAGCAATCCACCATCACACAACTTTCACCTACTGTACGTCTCTGGTATGTTGTCACTAGTCTAATTCTAACAACTGCCAAGAACAACAGGGAAAACGCTATATGAGTATAACAAGTTACGGATATCATATATAGAATAAATTGTGTGATTAAACTATACAGCGGACGCTCTAGCAATGCCTTCCGAAAAGCTAGGCAATCACACGGTAACAAAGGGCGTATCCTTAGATTAGCGACCGCCATGTTTTGGGCGATCGCGGGAATCGAAAAAATTCGACTAAAGGACACATCCCGATAGTTTAATGAGTTTAAAAGTTCCCCATGATACTTAACACTCTCCGCTATAACTGCTATCCTTCCGATTGCAATACACGGCTGTTTTTAGTACACAAAATCGTTCACCAACAAGCACGATCGTCGGAGCTCATAAGCAACACGTCTTTCTTGGGCGGTGACAAAAATTTTGAACAGGGATCGTTACACGCATGCGATAAACTCAAAGGGCGCCGATAGGTCGGTCTTAGGGACAGGTCAGAAAAATCTCTGTGTGAGAGGGTTTTTGTGTTTCGCATAATCGGTAGATTAATGCAATTTGTATTTGTATCAACATTGAAGGTGGGTAGTTCTATGTATGAGTATGGTAGTTTTTAGATCTCTTTCAGATGGTACGTCCAAATGAATAAATGCTATTACCTTAGATCAAACATTTTTTGATGCTTTTAACAAGATTTTGAACACTTCATTTTGATAAAGTTAATCAGCAATTTTACATAATAAATAATATTTGAATGAACCCGTATATGGGTAATAATAGTGTCCTGGGGTACCGCTTAAAGTTTTGACAATTAATTTCCATTGGTAGCGACACTTCATTACACATGTCATGTATTATGCTGTATTCGTAAGTAACATTTCAGTATTTGTAGGTAAGAATTAGACTTTTGGTGGATATCCCAATCAAAACTTCATTTTATAAAGCACTTTGAATGTATCATTTTCTTTATGTGCGTTTATTGATACTTTAGACCCTATCATGTATTAATAATGTCGGTTCACAGCGGTTGAAGTGACTTTAATTTGCTTAATTGCACACAACTCGCTTAAAACCGTTATTGCAGACTTGTGAAGTCCATCTTGGAGTCAGTTACGTCTTGTGGCCTTTCGTTTGAGGGCAACTACAATTAGCTTTATACCAGGGTCCATCATTATGTTGTCTAGATCATGAGACAATGAGAACAGTCGTTTTTTCCATGGTATTCGTAGGTAACCTTAGCGAAAACGTCAAAAGTTACCTTCGAATAAATCAATTTGGACACAAATTACTCAGACACCAGAAGGTCGGTAAACATTTAAAATGAAGCACACATGACAGTTGACAAATCCAAGTATTTACCCCTTCTAATCTTCTTTGAATCTGATTTTTCTTTCAAATGAGCAGACCGTCGCTCTATTTCAGTACATATTTTTCAACAATTAAGCCGTATTCAGTTTTGCATGGTGGGCATGTATGTGAATTCGCAACTTTCATTGACATATGATTTGATAGCAAACATACAGGCCTTCGTTATGTACCAATATGGGCATTGGCATGAATGGCGGTGTTTCACAATACTGTCATGATGTCAAATTGTATTCGTAGAGGTAACATTCGGTTACCGAAATTTACCTACGAATACTTGCTTTTATTGGTGACATCTCAGAAAGATTTAAACGCAGGCTATTGGAACTTGGTAGAAATAAAGAGTGTATTACCATGCACCTATTGCTTAACTATTGTTTACTATTCTCTCACTTTGTGGAAATGACACAGCTTTTAACATGTATTCGGAGGTAATGCATATTTTTTACCAAACCTACCTTTGTGCCATTTAGAATTTCTGGCAGTTAAACACAATAATAAAGATGCCCGAATGCAATGCATTTCAGTATTGGACATATCAAAGCTTGTATCAATTATGCATTTATTAGTGATTTCCATTTTTAAAGATATATCTAGTGCTATGAAAAATTGTATTCAGTAGGTAATGTAAAAAATACCACTCAAAAAATGATCACAAAAATTCATAATTATGTACAAATATGTGAAAAATTGAACAGGCAATCTTTGAATACACGCCTTTCAGGAAATCAATTTAGATTCAATCCAATGACTTCTTTTCATAACTGATTTAGACGTTTTTAAAAATACTTTAAGAAATATTTTGAAAAAATGGGTAAAAATAGCATGTTTTGGGGTCTCTGTGTCTCTGTTTTTCACAGAAGGGGGTCTTATTATGTATGGCGCGAAGCGTATGATCAAGGCGAATAAACACAATACAAAAATGAATGCCAATTGATTAATACTTTTAAGTTATGGCCCTGAACATGCCGTGTACACTTTTCGTTGGATTCGACCATATATACTTATAAACCTAATGGCTTAGGAAGCATGAACACTAGCCTGGGGGGGCAATGCACTCAAATCAAACTTGAATGCCGAAAAGGGTATTTCAAAAAAGGGGTATATAGCCTTTTTAGCCACTTAAGCCTACAAGTTGGTGTTACGTATAGTGATTTTCATGTTTTGTCGGAAGCTGTTTTTAACTGGTATTTTACATACACAGCAAAACATAATTAAAGCCCATTCGAGAGCCCGAGTATTAAGCCTACTTTATAGTATCAGTGAAAAGGGTGTATATTTTTAGTTAATTGATCATGCAGTGAAAAGGGTTCCTATTTTGCTCCATGGTTAGTGATAAGGGTTCATTTTTTCACTCAATGAAGGTCTGTGTTTAGGGTTGGGAATCTGAGGGGTTGCTTGAGGATGACAACACATAATGGTGTGTGAGTGCCCCCGGACACTGGCCATGTTTTGAGAAACCGGCCCTTTGCGTCATATGGAGAGTCAATCCATTTAGTTTATTAACAACTTTTTGTTGTACATGGTAACCAATATTTGTATATAATTTGCTAAAGGTAAAATTAAGGGATCTAAAATGAGCGTTTATTATGCGTTTCGACAGTATTTTTGTGGGACATGAGAGCACCTCAGACCTATCGAATTGCATTCTGAATCTGAAGCATGTCTTTCTGATATCAAATAATTTTCATTTTTTTGAAAATCACAATATAATTCAAATTTTATGACAAATTATAAAAATTTGATATTTTTCAAATTTTTGATATATAACAGTCCTCGAAGTAAATTATTTAAATCTAATGATATATTCTTAAAGTGTATGTAGCAGGGAGGAAAAGCCGATGGTCAGTTGAAAATTTTGACCTTTCATATTTTTGGTGTTTTGGGAAAAAAATCCATATCTTCAATACGAAAGGTCAAAATTTTCAATTGATCGTCGGCTTTTCATCCCACCTACATACACTTTAAGTATAAATCATCAGATTTATAAAGTTTACTTCAAATACTGTTAAATATCAAAAATATCAATTTTTTTTTTTTTTTCATAAAATGTGTATTAAATTGCGAATTTCAAAAAATCAAAATTATTTGATATCAGAATGACATTCTTCATTTCAGAATGCAATTCGATATGTCTGATGTGCTCTGTCCCAAAATAAATACTGTCCAAATGTTCATACCCCAGCCCTTAAGACATACATTAAATATGCATGTGACCATCAAGCACAATTGAGCCCTGAAGTCGCCAATCATCATTTTTGAGATATTCAATCAAAATATTCTTCTATAAGGAGAGAGAGAAAAGAAAGAAAGAGAGAGAGAAAGAAAGGAAAAAGTACGCACCAAATCGTGTGAATTGAGTTCAGAAATGCAAAATTTCTCTAGGCAAGGGGACGCTGCCCCCTTCCAACACCCTGGACCGTATTGGTTATTAACTTTGCAGCAGGCGCGGTTTGGGGCGGGCCCTCCTCCCACCAAAAATGAAAATGACAGAAGAGAAGAGAAGAGAAAGGGGGAAAAGCTAAGAAAAGGAGAAAAAGAGAATAGAGAAGGAGGAGAGAAAATTTTAAATTGTACGTAATTGAGTAGGTTCATGCCTAAAAAACCGCAGAGTCGAGTCGATCGGAAGTATACATGGTATAGGCCCTATAATATGGGCCTGCAATTATTTTAGGCATTGCTTGAAGGCGGGACCTCATACCAAAAGCATTTGAAAATTACTGCGGAGCCCGCCGATATGCAGGGGATATCACATTTTGTCACCAAAGTGAGACGACGAAAGGCTTCATGGATGGGTCGTCATTCACAAATTAATTGTCGGCTTTTTCAAACTAAAATAGTTTACACACTAATAATGCCAAAATGGTCCACCAAATCGCTTCAAGTAGGTCTTCATTTTGCAAAATTTCCAACTTCAGAGGGGGGAACATCCCCCCTCACACACACCCCTGTGTAGTGCATAAACAAGTGGCCATTTTCGCTTCTGCTTTCAACATTAATTTTGCCAATATGCTTAAAACAATATATAGGCCTATAAGAATAGGGGAAACTTGTCTACGAAAGGCTTCATGCCCCGTCATTTCACAAATTTTCGGCTTTTTCAACATGTTCAAACTAACATTTTATACACTATATAGCATGTATAGTGACAAAATGGTCCTCAAATCGCTTCAATTAGGTCTTCATTTTTCAAAAGTTTCTTACTTCTCAGGGGGGCACTTCCCCCATCAGACACCCCCCTGCCTCGCGCAAGCGCGCCGCGATGCCCGCTTCGCGCCTATTTTTTCACTTGTTTACGATATTTTTTTCAAGCACCCCGGGGAAACAGTCCTGGATCCGCCCTTGAGTTCAATGGAGCATATCTCAATAGTGGCACATCAGGAGACATCTGGGCTCAGTTGTGATGGATGGTCACATATGAGTTTTAAATAATATAAAGCCACACATTGTAACATGAGTATATATTCCACCTTGAACACATGGATAGTTTTTACAAATTAGTGGCCGATTTTCCCTCAGGCCACTATGGAGCTGTTGGGGTCATACGTTAGCTCATGGCGTAAATTTAATGGTCATGGCTGACGCACAGTGACATCACCCCGATATCTTCATAGTAGAAATCGCCATGGTAGGTTGAATCCACAGCCACCTATGACCATTTTATTCGGACCTTATGAGATGCATATTATTAGCGAAGTGACTTGACTAAGGCTACTGTATAGACGGGTAATTGATTTCTCGCTCTGTGAGCAAGCTTGTATACGACATTGCGGTCAATGGTTATACTCTCTCCACTTGAGTGAGTGCCGCTATAGCCTGCTGCGCGCTGTAGTCCATATAGGACCAACGCAATATAAAATTGAGAGTTTTGGTCAAATTTTGACTTCAAAGCGCACGGCCAATTTTCAAAGCGCACGCTAACGACTATAATATCTGTTCAACACGTATTTTCAAGTGTATGAGACCACATCTGGTTTCTTGAGAAAATTCATTTACGGGAGATATTCATCATTTTGTAACCCAGTATCCGAAGATTTTCGTCTGATATCAAAATCGTGCATAGCAATTCACGTGTATGGATCCCGTGTATTCATTTTAATGTCTCTGCTGCACCAAATAATTATTAGCCAGGCGATGTCGGTGTGTGACGTATCACAACACACAGCTTCATGTTTTACTTCCACAGAGATTGCGTCTGGACTCCAATTACAAAATATTAATACAGATATAGCCATAACGTTGCATTGTTTGCTACAGTAGTTCTAAAGAATTATTGTTAAACTGTTTTTCAATACTATACCGGTAATTAACAAAAAATGTATTTATACAAACATCCATGTTCGGCACATTATTGTTCCCAAAAGATTACAAAAACCTTCTTAAAAACGGTTTACAAATGTTTTTAAAATGTCATACAAAACCAAACCAATTTAAAGCAAACAATTTTTTTAACGTTATGGCGTTTTGAATATGTTACATGAAAACATTACTAAAACGCTTACAAAACTCCATATTTCACGTTTTTAAAATGTAATATTGAAACATATTCGTAACCAAAGTGATACATTTTTTTTAACGTTATAAAAAAATGAAAGAAAATGTTACCTGAAAATGTTAGGGCTCATATTGAAATTCCCTTACACAGGAAGGTGTGCGCCATCCTGCAGCTTTCCTGTGCTAGCCTTCTTTTGTTAAAATCCTGGGCAGGGTGTATCACTGATGCATATAATCCATCCGCTTTTATGACCGAGCTTTCCTGAGGCGCGCTCTTAGCGAGGGGAATCCTGCCTTCTTTCTGTGTGAAAACGTGGTAGGGTATTTCAATATGAGCCCTTACATGAAAATGTTACTAAAATGCATTCAAAACTCCACACTTACATTTTTACCAAAGTGATATGTTTTTTAGCATTCTAAAAACGTATATTGGCTAGCTGGGATATTGTAAGTAAAACGTTTCTGTCAAAATCACACTGATTGGATATCTGTTTAGTATGATCGAGTTTTAATATAGGATTTTAGACTATCGTTGTGTGAAAATGACTTTGGAAAATATTCTGTTCACACTTATATGGTTTCTCCTTGGTATGAATTTTGATGTGACACCTGACAGCAAAACATTTCTGACAATACTCAAACTGAAAGAATTTTTCTTGGGTGTGAATTCTAATGTGTGATTTCATACTTGTTAGCAGGGGCGTGGCGGGGGACAGAGTGGATGAAGTTCCACATGAAGTTCATGGGCCCGAGGATTCAGGGGCCCCGAGCACAAAAGCGAATAAGGCTTGATAATGTAGATCAAGGCTGGATTTACCATTGGGCCAGATGGGCCCAGGTCCAGGGCCCTCGGAATTTGGGGGCCCAAAGTTGCCCTGTGCATCTTTCTTTTAACCTCAATAACAGCATATTTTGCACACTTTGTGCACATTCAAATAGTCAAATTCATGTTGATCTGGAGCTAAAATAGTCTGAAATTTAATTTTTTCGTGTGCTTTGCACAGAAATGTCCTAGTAACATCGGAACAAAATATGTTAGTCCCCATATATATTATATGTGAACCAATTAAAACTTGGCCACTGATTTGAGTGCACATGCCTTCCTCTGCATGTGAGTTTGGGCCTCCAAATTTTGGCCTGGCCCAGGGCCCCCATAAAGTGAATCCCGCCCTAGTTAAAAGGGCCCGTACTGCTCCTTGTCCATGCAGGGGCGTAGCCAGCTTTTTTGGTCGGGGGGCAAAATAAAATTCGGAGGGGCACAGATGCAAAAAAGTACAGTTGCCTCAGGCTTTATTGGGACGACGTGCGCGCGTAGCGTGCAAAAATTTGTTATTTTACACTATTTTCGCCCAATATCAAGATGGAAATGGCTTTATCTTTACAATGTGCTCACGTGCTGAAAATATCTACCAAAAAACGTTGACAACGTAAAAAATCAGCAAGTTTAAAAAACCCACCTCGCTCACTTTTTGAAACTTGGTCCCATTTGTAAAAGGTATTGATTTAAACTTTATCATATTTATATAAATTTAAAACATTTCCAGAAGTGTAGTAGGCTTGTAATCTTGTTGGAAACGCTGTATTCTGTTGAAATAAAATAAAAACACTGATTTGTTGTTGGTATTCAAAATGGGACCAAGTTTCAAAAAGTGAGCCGAGGTGGGTTTTTAAAACTTGCTGATTTCTTTACGTTGTCAACGCTTTTTTGGTAGATTTCTTTTCTTTTTATGAATGTAGCCAAGCAGCTCCAAGCTTGGAAAGTCATCAGATTACAAAGTGCTCCATAAAACGAAAAATAGATGTTTGAAGTTGCTGTTCTTGATTTATGACAATAAATAATTAAACAAAACTTTATCAGTCGTTTATTTTTAAAACTTGCTCGTCAAGCGTGACTGAGGCGTACACAATGATCAATATATATTTTAATATACTTTAATTATTCAAGGCAACGTAAATATGTAAAGAAAATGTAAATATGAACAACACACACCCAATGTTGACAATGCCCGAGAGATACGGAGAGTAAGTCCGATTTACTTCCAAGTTGGAACTGGTAAATGCGCATGTATTTAAGCCTATACTACGGAGGCGTCTAAATGCCCCGACTGGGCAAGATAATCGTGTTTGAATGTTTGTGGTTCTTTATAGCCCTGCGGGGCAATCTACTTGGCTATCCAAATTTCGCGGTTTGTGGTTCTTTGTAGCCCTGCGGGGCAACCTAGTTGGATATGCCTAGTAAGCGGCGGTTATCTGCGATCTTTAAGTGGTTTGTAGTTTTAATTTCCCTTATCAAGCCTGCCCTCTATCGGGAGCTAATTTATAGTTTAAGCTTGTTGGATATCCATATTTCGTGGTTTGTGGTTCTTTGTAGCCGTGGGGGCAATCTAGTTGCATATCCAAATTTCATGGTTTGTGGCTCTTCATTTCATTTTATCGCGGTTTGTGGTCTTAATTTGTTGGATATCAATATTTCGCGTTTTTGGTTCTTTGTAGCCCTTTGCAAGGCAATCTAGTTGGATATCCCTATTAAGCGGAGCTTGTCGGCGATTTTTCGCGGTTTGTGATTTTAATTTCCCTTATCAAGCCCTCTATCGGCAGTTAATTTATAGTTTAAGCTTGTTGATATCCATACTTCGTGCTGTGTGATTCTTTATAGGCCTGCGGGGCAATCTAGTTGGATATCCAAATTTCGCGGTTTGTGGTTCTTTATAGCCCTGCGAGGCAATATAGTTGGATATCAATATTGAGCGGCAGTTGTTGGTGATCTTTCGCGGTTTGTGGTCTTAATTTGTTGGATATCCATATTTCGCGGTTTGTGGTTCTTTATAATCGATAAGCCTGCGGGCAATCTTGTTGGATATGCAAATTTCGCGGTTTGTGGTTCTTTGTAGCCCTGCGGGGCTATCTAGCGGCGGATCTCAGTGATCCGTCGCGGTTTGTGATTTTAATTTCCCTTATCAGGACCTGCCCTCTATCGGGAGCTAATTTATAGTTTAAGCCTGTTGGATATCCATATTTCGTGGTGTGTGATTCTTTGTAGCCCTGCTGGGCTATCTAGTTGGATATCCAAATGTCGCGGTTTGTGGTTCTTTATAGCCCTGCGGTGAAATCTAGTTGGATATCAATATTCAGCGGCAGTTGTTGGCGATCTTTCGCGGTTTGTGATTTTAATTTGTGACAATTTATAATATTTATTGCAAATATAATTTCAGATTGAGCTGTGAACAGAGCCAATGATAAATGTGTTTTAAATGACGAAGATGTCATGATAGTCAGGCATGGTGAAAGCATCTGGATGGTGAAAGTAGGCCTAGGCCTAGACCTAGGCCTAAATGTGAATAAAAAATCAAACATGTTTGTTTGATGAAAAAAAATATAATATCATAATAGCAATGGATGTTCGAGATGGTGTTATTCTTGATTTATGACAATAAATTGGTTAATAAAACATTAAGAAAAAAAAAGTGGTGGGAAGTTTCAACTTGAGCAAAAATTCATAAATGGATTAGAAGTCCAGGACCTTAACCGCTTCGCCACGGGACTAATTCGATATAACGACGTGTGAAAGTGGAGTATTTATTAATATGAATGTATGCTGTGGTCCGGAAAGAATAAAAGAATTGCGAAAAACTTGATTTTTTGGCGAATGGGCTCCAGAATTTGTCTGTAGGGTATCCAGGAAAATGCTAGGGTATATTTGAAAGTGAATCTGAAAAGGTAGTGCGACAGTGACAGCCATGTATGGCTGTAGCAGTGACGAAAGATTGTGGATATCAGTATGATTAGCTATGATTTTCCACTAATTTTGGCTATGAAATACCGCGTGAAATAAAGCAAGAATGTTTATTTATTATCAAACAATCGGATTGACTGTATGATTGGTGTAACTTTTGAATTAATGAGTTATTAAAATATTACACTTTGGATAGTAAATAAGATTTAGCATGGTTTTAGATATATTTTGTACCCAGCGAAAAATATCATAGAACAATAGCGCTTTGTTTCGTGTAAATATAGTCCCGCGGTGCATCTTCTTATTCTTCTTTATCAGTCGCTTTTTTTAAAACTTGCTGGTCAAGCTACCGCGTGACTCTAATTTTACACTATTTTGTATAGGCTGAATTTTGGTAGAAGAGACCCCCCCCCCCACCCCACCCCCACTGGCTACGCTACAGTGTCCATGGGCTCCTGATGCTCTTGCTACGCCCCTGGTTGTGAGCAAAATGCTGACAATATTCCCACTGATGCTGTTTCTCTTTGGTATGAGATTTAAGATTTAAAGTTGTGAGCAAAATACTTCGGACAATGATAACACTCAAAGGGTTTCTCCTTGATGTGAATTCCAATGTGCGATTTCAGTGTATGCTGGTGAGCAAAACGCTTCTGACAATATTCACACTGATATGATTTCTCTTTGGTATACGTTCTGATATGGGTGTTAAGATACAAGCTGTGAAATACTTCTGATAATATACGCATTGATATGGTTTACCTTTGTTGTGAATTCTAATGTGTTTCATCTATCATCTGACAATATTCACACTGATAGTTTGGAATGAATTCATAGGTGGCAGATTCTGACAATATTCACACTGATAGTTTCTCTTTGGTGTGAATTTTCATGTGTGTTTTCATATGAGGCTTCTGAGAAAAACACTTTTGACAATGTTCACATTGATATGGTTTCTCTTTGGTATGAATTTTCATATGGCGCTTAAGGTCACTACTTTGAGAAAAACATTTTTGACAAGATCCACACTGAAAGAAGGGTTTCTCTTTGTTGCGTGTTTTGATGTGTCTTGTCAAAGAATACTTGTTAGCAAAACATTTCTGACAACATCCACACTGAAAGAAGGGTTTCTCTTTGTTGTGTGTTCTGATGTGTTTTGTCAAAAAATACTTGTTAGCAAAACATTTCTGACAATATTCACACTGATATGGTTTCTCTTTCGTGTGAATTCTAATGTGGATTTCAAGATGATCTTTTCGGGCAAAACATTTCCGACAATATTCACACTGATATGGTTTCTCTTTGGTGTGAATTCTGGTGTGAATTCTGATGTGCCTTTTCACATGATTTTTGAGAGCAAAACACTTCTGACAATATTCGCATTGATATGGTTTCTCTTTTGTGTGAATTCTGATGTGTGTTTTAAGATTAGACTTGAGAGTAAAACACTTCTGACAATATTCACACTGATATGGTTTCTCATTGTAATGAATTCTCATGTGTCGCTTAAGGTCAGCACTTTGAGAAAAACATTTCTGGCAAAATTGACATGGATAGGGGTTCTCTTTGGTGTGAATTCTTATGTGTCTTTTCAGATGAGACTTGCTAGTAAAACACTTCTGACAATGTTCACACTGATATGGTTTCTCTTTTATATTGAAGAAATTCCATTGGTACCATATATTCCTGTGGTTATTCAAATGTCTTCTCAGCTCACCGTTTTTTAACAAGCTTTTCTGGCAAAACACACTTTTGCATCTACGAGCCCGCACATATTTAATCAGATGTCTGTTAACATGGGTTTTCAATTTGTACAAAGAATGATGTGCTAGTCTGCAAAATGCACAAGAAAATGGTTTCAAAAGTTTGTTGCCATCTGTTGCTCCATTGCTGTTTGCAACAAGTATTAACATGACTTTAGAAGAACCCAACAACATTCAATGTAGATTAAGTTACTGTGTGTACATGTACCTCAAACACACCAGAAGTCAATTCTATGCAAAGATATGTCCTTGAGTGGATCAAGCGATACAAGACCATAATCCTCACTGGCTCCTGTCTTTCCAACCACAGTGGATCAAAATATCTGAAAGGTATAAAAACAGAACAAAATAATATTTTTAATTTCACAGAAGTTATTTGTGAGAGACAAGTTGTACTATTGATGACCCCATGACCTTTAGATACAATCTAACATGAAAAGGATTTCCTTCGATAGATGGTACCATTATAAAAATAACCAATTCAACATGCATTTTGAGCTAAAAAGGCGTAAAAAACCCCAATTTTTTTCACTCGCTATGCTCGCAAATGGGACTTTTTGGGTAAAAAAAACTGGACTTTTGGGGTATTTAGGGATTATGGGCCTGTCGACGCTAGTGTGTTATACGTCTGCCGATCTATTGCACCACATGCAGTTGTGTGCTGTGTGTCAGATTTATACAATATATACATGTCAGTATACAGTATGTGAAATCCTAATTACAATAAATTACAAAAATCGCTTCCCCTTTCAACGTGCCAAAAACCTTTGGCCCCCTTTTACGTGCCAAAAAATCTTTGCCCCCTCCCCTTACACATGAAAGATTTTGGGGAACTCAAATTTAAAACCTTAAATTGTCTTATCATATAATGCGAGTGCAGCGAGCAGGAAATTTTACATATTTTAACATGTTCCCAATGTTTTCCTGCGCCTTTTTAGGCCGTATATAGAAACGGTGCCCAAAATATCTGTACCAAAAATTGCTTGCCCCCCCCCTTTCAACCTGCCAAAAATTGCTTGACCCCCCCCCCCCCCTTTTCACCACCCCGGGGGTACACATAATTATTGCACCACCCCTTAAGGGTACCAAGCTTGTTTCCAAATCTGTCCACACACCTTTAATCAACACTGGTTTTTTTAATTTGGTCATAAAGCATTATTCTAACAAAATAAAACCTCCCTGAATTATTTTTGCAAAACCACAAAGACCAATGCTGGTAAGTAAATTACAGAGTAACACCTTCCTTTTTATTTTTTCAATTATTTTTATTAATTTACAAAACATACAAAAAAACATTACCAACATCAATAATTATAAGAAAAAAAGCAGGTTACACTTTAATTTGAATACATTTTTACACAAAATTATACACAAAATCATTTATCAACACTTGTGTTGAAATATCCATTGTAACAAAAGTTTTACTGCACCAGACCGCATATGGGTAAGAATGATAGTGCCTGTTTTTATATAGCATTTATAGCATTTGTAACATTATGGATCACAAAAAACAGATTTTACCTTTAATATTAAGCACTTATTAGCAAACACAGTATGAGTTTGATAAATGTGCAAGTGGTTAAAAGTTACACAGTACCAGAGTTGGAGGAATCTGACATTAACAGTAAATGAATTGATATACATGTAAATTTTACGCTGTCGACTTCGGGGCACTCCAACTTTGGAGGTAACACGATGTAGGGCTGTTAAGACCCCTTTTTCATTGTCGCTGTCACCCAAAGACCCCATATTTGTTTACGAACACATGCTCTGTCACCCAAAGACCCCCTATTTTTCCATTTGATCTGTCACCCAAAGAACCTTACAAGTTCAATTTGAACAGCAACTTTCATTTATCACTGATTTTGTTACTTATTTTTAAAAACAAAGAATTTTGAAGCCATTTAGAACTAGAAATTCGATTTTCAAGGTTTTCTGTGGCGCTGTTTCGGCCCTCACCCAATAATTCCATTTTAAAAAAGGTCATGTTCTCACCCAATGACCCCATATTTTTTACATTTTGCTCTCACCGAATGCCAAAAATCATGCTCTCACCCATTGACCCCTTATTTTTTACATTTTGCTCTCACCGATTGCCCCTTAGTGTGAAAGTGTCAGCCGTACACCTATATCCATTTCATATTGAAGTGCCCCCCCCCCTGGGGTCGACCTGCAAATTTGTTGTTAATAAAGGAGATCACATTATTCTACAATATACATGCATAAATTGAATCGAAAAGCCCAAGGGGTTGGGGGTACTTAAATTACATTTTGACAGGGGTATGTGCCACTGGAACTCAGGCTTGCCAAATTTTTTTTATTATATTGCATAGCCCAATGTTCAAGATCTGACACCGGTTTGACTTCTAAAAGTAGAAACAAATATTCAATTCTAAAGTCAGAAATACATGTGTATCAGAAGATATAATGGTGCAAAGCTCATTTTTTGTCCAAAACTGCAATTTTGTGTGTAAATGTCGCATGAAATGTCCAGCACCTTGTGCAAGTTAAATGGTGTGGCTTCTAAACTACAGACATTTTTACCCTAGAAATGACACAATACAATATTTTAATGGTTATTTTCGCCCCTTAAATACTTTTTTCACACTTTTGGCAGTCAAACCAGGGTCAGATCTCTAATCCTGCCCTATCTGGTTTGAATTTTTGGGGGGCAAATATTTTTTGGTCAGACGAAAGGGGGAGCAATCAATTTTTGGCCAGTCGGGGCAGGGGGGAAGCAATTTTTGGCACATGTTCGTGGGGTGCTTTTTAAATAAAACACTCCAAAAAGATTTTTTTTAAACGTACAGAAACGCTTAAATATGCAAATTTTCCAGTTCCTTGCACTCTTAATATCGAGGATTCAGAAACAGAAAGCTTATTTAACTCACTATGACCAGCTCTTACAAAATGAGCACAAAGTTAGTTGGCTCCTATCATGATCTTCAAAAATCAATTCCTCCACAATGTGAAATTGTAAGCATTCGTATATATACTTATAAACCTAATGGCTTAGGAAGCATGAACACTAGCCTGGGGGGGGGGGGGGCAATGCACTTAAATCAAACTTGAATGCCGAAAAGGGCATGGTTTTCAGCCTGTGGTACGGCCCGCGATAAGGGTATTTCAAAAAAGGGGTATATTGCCTTTTTAGCCACTTAAGCCTACAAGTTGGTGTTACGTATAGTGATTTTCATGTTTTGTCGGAAGCTGTTTTTAACTGGTATTTTACATACACAGCAAAACATAATTAAAGCCCATTCGAGAGCCCGAGTATTAAGCCTACTTTATAGTATCAGTGAAAAGGGTGTATATTTTTAGTTAATTGATCATGCAGTGAAAAGGGTTCCTATTTTGCTCCATGGTTAGTGATAAGGGTTCATTTTTCGCTCAATGAAGGTCTGTGTTTAGGGTTGGGAATCTGAGGGGTTGCTTGAGGATGACAACACATAATGGTGTGTGAGTGCCCCCCCCGGACACTGGCCATGTTTTGAGAAACCGGCCCTTTAAGCGCATATGGAGAGTCAATCCATTTAGTTTATTAACAACTTTTTGTTGTACATGGTAACCAATATTTGTATATAATTTGCTAAAGGTAAAATTAAGGGATCTAAAATGAGCGTTTATTATTTCGACAGTATTTTTTGTGGGACATGAGAGCACCTCAGACCTATCGAATTGCATTTGAATCTGAAGCATGTCTTTCTGATATCAAATAATTTTCATTTTTGAAAATCACAATATAATTCAAATTTTATGACAAATTATAAAAATTTGATATTTTTCAAATTTTTGATATATAACAGTCCTCGGTAAATTATTTAAATCTAATGATATATTCTTAAAGTGTATGTAGCAGGGAGGAAAAGCCGACGGTCAGTTGAAAATTTTGACCTTTCATATTTTTGGTGTTTTGGGGAAAAAATCCATATCTTCAATACGAAAGGTCAAAATTTTCAATTGATCGTCGGCTTTTCATCCCACCTACATACACTTTAAGTATAAATCATCAGATTTATAAAGTTTACTTCAAATACTGTTAAATATCAAAAATATCAATTTTTAATGATTTGCCATAAAATGTGTATTAAATTGCTAATTTCAAAAAATCAAAATTATTTGATATCAGAATGACATTCTTCGTATTCAGAATGCAATTCGATATGTCTGATGTGCTCTAATGTCCCAAAATAAATACTGTCCAAATGTTCATACCCCAGCCCTTAAGACATACATTAAATATGCATGTGACCATCAAGCACAACTGAGCCCTGAAGTCGCCAATCATCATTTTTGAGATATTCAATCAAAATATTCTGCTTGAAATTAGCTTTAAAATGATGTATATCATGTCTATAGTACTTGACATTTAAGTAGTGAAAAATCAATAAAACAGTCAATAAATCCTTTGTTTCCTATTGTTTATTGTTAAGTTCAATCAAGCTGGATCCAGGGGGGGTGCTTTGGTGGCTGCAGCACCCGGGGGAGAGAGAAAAGAAAGAAAGAGAGAGAGAAAGAAAGGAAAAAGTACGCACCAAATCGTGTGAATTGAGTTCAGAAATGCAGTATTGGTCATTAACTTTGCAGCAGGCGCGGTTTGGGGCGGGCCCTCCTCCCACCAAAAACGAAAATGACAGAAGAGAAGAGAAGAGAAAGGGGGAAAAGCTAAGAAAAGGAGAAAAAGAGAATAGAGGAGGAGAGAAAATTTTAAATTGTACGTAATGGAGTAGGTTCATGCCTAAAAAACCGCAGAGTCGAGTCGATCGGAAGTATACATGGTATAGGCCCTATAATATGGGCCTGCAATTATTTTAGGCATTGCTTGAAGGCAGGACCTCATACCAAAAGCATTTGAAAATTACTGCGGGGCCCGCCGATATGCAGGGCCTATCACATTTTGTCACCAAAGTGAGACGACGAAAGGCTTCATGGACGGGTCGTCATTCACAAATTAATTGTCGGCTTTTTCAAACTAAAATAGTTTACACACTAATAATGCCAAAATGGTCCACCAAATCGCTTCAAGTAGGTCTTCATTTTGCAAAATTTCCAACTTCAGAGGGGGGGAACATCCCCCCTCACACACCCCCCTGTGTAGTGCATAAACAAGTGGCCATTTTCGCTTCTGCTTTCAACATTAATTTTGCCAATTTATGCTTAAAACAATATATAGGCCTATAAGAATAGGGGAAACTTGTCTACGAAAGGCTTCATGCCCCGTCATTTCACAAATTTTCGGCTTTTTCAACATGTTCAAACTAACTATATAGCATGTATAGTGACAAAATGGTCCTCAAATCGCTTCAATTAGGTCTTCATTTTTCAAAAGTTTCTTACTTCTCAGGGGGGCACTTCCCCCATCAGACACCCCCCTGCCTCGCGCAAGCGCGCCGCGATGCCCGCTTCGCGCCTATTTTTTTACTTGTTTCCGATATTTTTTTCAAGCACCCCGGGGAAACAGTCCTGGATCCGCCCTTGAGTTCAATGGAGCATATCTCAATAGTGGCACAGGAGACATCTGGGCTCAGTTGTGATGGATGGTCACATATGAGTTTTAAATAATATAAAGCCACACATTGTAACGTATATATTCCACCTTGAACACATGGATAGTTTTTACAAATTAGTGGCCGATTTTCCCTCAGGCCACTATGGAGCTGTCGGGGTCATACGTTAGCTCATGGCGTAAATTTAATGGTCATGGCTGACGTATTACAACACACAGCTTCATGTTTTACTTATACAGAGATTGCGTCTGGACTCCAATTACAAAATATTAATACAGATATAGCCATAACGTTGCATTGTTTCCTACAGTAGTTCTAAAGAATTATAGTTTTTCAATACTATACCGGTAATTAACAAAAAATGTATTTATACAAACATCCACGTTCGGTACATTATTGTTCCCAAAAGATTACAAAAACCTTCTTAAAAACGGTTTACAAAAGTTTTTAAAATGTCATACAAAACCAAACCAATTTAAAGCAAACAATTTTTTAACGTTATGGCGTTTTGAATATGTTACATGAAAACATTACTAAACCGCTTACAAAACTCCATATTTCACGCTTTTAAAATGTAATATTGAAACATATTCAGAATTAAAGTGATACATTTTTTTAACGTTATAAAAAATGAAAGAAAATGTTACATGAAAATGTTAGGGCTCATATTGAAATTCCCTTACACAGGAAGGTGTGCGCCATCCTGCAGCTTTCCTGTGCTAGCCTTCTTTTGTTAAAATCCTGGGCAGGGTGTATAACTGATGCATATTATCCATCCGTTTTATGACCGAGCTTTCCTGAGGCGCGCTCTTAGCGAGGGGAATCCTGCCTTCTTTCTGTGTGAAAACGTGGTAGGGTATTTCAATATGAGCCCTTACATGAAAATGTTACTAAAATGCATTCAAAACTCTACACTTACATTTTTACCTAAGTGATGTGCTTTTAGCATTCTAAAAACGTATATTGGCTAGCTGGGATAATGTAAGTAAAATGTTTCTGTCAAAATCACACTGATTGGATATCTGTTTAGTATGAGCGAGTTTTAATATAGGATTTTAGGGAGTGTTCAGAAATACTTTGGTGGGGGGGCTGGAAAATTTTTTTTTGATGTCGAAAATTTTTTTAACCCCCCCTCTTCGTGAACCCAAAACTTTTTTGACCCCCCCTCTTAATAGACCTAAAACTTTTTGACCCCCCCTCATATACGTTCAAAACTATTTTGACCCCCCCATCATAATGTACCATTCTACTAATTCAATTCTACTACCATTCAAATGGCATTAATGATACTAAAATTTGTATTCAAGTGTAATGAAATTGTACGAATGTACGCATGTCATTGATATAAAATATGTGCAATTGTGGGAATGTTTTTTAGTAGCATGCTAAAATTTTTGCCATTTGGAAGCTAAACGAATGAAATTTGATGTAAAAGTGGATTACATACGCGCGAAGCGCGCAAAAATTTGTACTTTGGGGGCTAAAATGGCCAAATATGAGCTCAATTTGTTCAGAAACACACATACAAGCGTCAACATTGGGGGATCTACGCCTATGTTTGCTGGGACTTTTTGTTACGGCGAAGCGCGCAAAAACAAGACTATTTTAGCCCAAAATACAGGGGCGTAGCCAGTTTTCTTTGTCGGGGGGGTGAGTAAAATTTTGGGGGCACAGACGAGAAAATAAATTGCAGTTGCAAATACATATAGGTTTACTGGTTTTGTTTTTTAGAGAGACTGCACATGTATTTGAGCTTCAAAAAAGGCTTTATTGGGACAAAACACGTGCAAAAATTTTGTACTTCGCCCATGATGGGATGAAAATGCCTTTATTGTGACAATGTGCGCACACAGCGTGCAAACATTTTGTATTTTACACTATTTTGGCCCATGATCGGGTTGAATTTATATGGAAAAGGGTCGATCTCCTTGCTCCTTTTCTTTGCCCTCCAGGTTTTCTTTTTCATTTTTTGTCAGAGGGGCACTTTTCTCTTTCATTTTTTCTCAGGGGCCCTTTCGCCCCCTGTCTACACTACTGCAGAAATGGTGTGTTTTGCTATTAAATTGACGGGCCAGTTCGCATGATCGCGAAGCGCAAAATTTTGCAATTTTACCCTATTTGGGCCCAAAACATGGTGCTTTTCAATGTGCTAAAAAAGTTGCACATGGCAATTATTGCTTTATTTTTTCTTCTTTAAGTATTTTAGGGATGTCCCCCCATGAAAAAAAAAAAAAAGTAGGGGGAGGATGTGTACCCGTTCTCCAAGCTTCCTCCGCCTATAATTGTAATGCAACATGATTTAGTTGTATATATCAGTGATAATAAATGAATAATCTGTACTACATGAAACATTATTGTAAAAATTGTCAACACTGAAGAAGAGCAAAGATATTGCAGCGTTTAGTGATTTAAAGAGCTGACCAGAAAGAACTGACACAAACCTCAAAATTAAGTTATAGATGACAATTTTTAACCCTGGATCAAATGTACTTTTGTTCTGGATTAATATGGGAACATTTGCGCGCGCAGCGCGTGAAAAATTTTTCATACACCCAAAACTTTTTAACCCCCTATTCAGAACTCCTAAAATTTTTGACCCCCCTACATGTTTTCCAGCCCCCCCCACCAGAGTATTTCTGAACACTCCCTTAGTAGACTATCGTTGTGTGAAAATGACTTTGGAAAATATTCTGTTCACACTTAAATGGTTTCTCCTTGGTATGAATTTTGATGTGACACCTCTGACAGCAAAACATTTCTGACAATACTCAAACTGAAAGAATTTCTCTTGGGTGTGAATTCTAATGTGTGGTTTCATACTTGTTAGCAGGGGCGTAGTGGGGGGACAGAGTGGATGAAGTTCCCCATGTTCATGGGCCCGAGGATTCAGGGGCCCCGAAAACAAAAGCGAATAAGGCTTGATAATGTAGATCAAGGCCGGATTTACCATTGGGCCAGATGGGCCCCAGGTCCAGAGCCCTCGAAATTTGGGGGCCCAAAGTTGCCCTGTACATCTTTCTTTTAACCTCAATAACAGCATATTTTGCACACTTTGTGCACATTCAAATAGTCAAATTCATGTTGATCTGGAGCTAAAATAATCTGAAATTTAATTTTTTCGTGTGCTTTGCACAGAAATGTCCTAGTAACATCGGAACAAAATATGTTAGTCCCCATATATATTATATGTGAACCAATTAAAACTTGGCCACTGATTTGAGTGCACATGCCTTCCTCTGCATGTGAGTTTGGGCCTCCAAATTTTAGCCTGGCCCAGGGCCCCCATAAAGTAAATCCCGCCCTAGTTAAAAGGGCCCGTACTGCTCCTTGTCCATGCAGGGGCGTAGCCAGCTTTTTTGGTCGGGGGGGGCAAAATAAAATTGGAGTGGCACAGATGAAAAAAAGTACAGTTGCCTCAGGCTTTATTGGGACGTCGTGCGCGCGTAGCACGCAAAAATTTGTTATTTTACACTATTTTCGCCCAATATCAAGATGGAAATGGCTTTATCTTTACAATGTGCTCGCGTAGCACGAAAATATTTTACACTATTTTGTATATTTTACACTATTTTGGCCCATATGGTCAGGCTGAATTTTGGTAGAAGAGCCCCCCCACCCCACCCCACCCCCACTAGCTACGCTAGTGTGTCCATGGGCTCCTGATGCTCTTGCTACGCCCCTGGTTGTGAGTAAAATGCTGACAATATTCCCACTGATGCTGTTTCTCTTTGGTATGATATTTAAGATTTAAAGTTGTGAGCAAAATACTTTGGACAATGATAACACTCAAAGGGTTTCTCCTTGATGTGAATTCCAATGTGCGATTTCAGTGTATGCTGGTGAGCAAAACGCTCCTGACAATATTCACACTGATATGATTTCTCTTTGGTATACGTTCTGATATGGGTGTTAAGATACAAGCTGTGAAATACTTCTGATAATATACACATTGATATGGTTTACCTTTGTTGTGAATTCTAATGTGTTTCATCTATCATCTGACAATATTGACACTGATAGTTTGGAATGAATTCATAGGTGGCAGATTCTGACAATATTCACACTGATAGTTTCTCTTTGGTGTGAATTTTCATGTGTGTTTTCATATGAGGCTTCTGAGAAAAACACTTTTGACAATGTTCACATTGATATGGTTTCTCTTTGGTATGAATTTTCATATGGCGTTTAAGGTCACTACTTTGAGAAAACATTTTTGACGAGATCCACACTGAAAGAAGGGTTTCTCTTTGTTGCGTGTTTTGATGTGTCTTGTCAAAGAATACTTGTTAGCAAAACATTTCTGACAACATCCACACTGAAAGAAGGGTTTCTCTTTGCTGTGTGTTCTGATGTGTTTTGTCAAAAAATACTTGTTAGCAAAACATTTCTGACAATATTCACACTGATATGGTTTCTCTTTCGTGTGAATTCTAATGTGGATTTCAAGATGATCTTTTCGGGCAAAACATTTCTGACAATATTCACACTGATATGGTTTCTCTTTGGTGTGAATTCTGGTGTGAATTCTGATGTGCCTTTTCACATGATTTTTGAGAGCAAAACACTTCTGACAATATTCGCACTGATATGGTTTCTCTTTTGTGTGAATTCTGATGTGTGTTTTAAGATTAGACTTGAGAGTAAAACACTTCTGACAATATTCACACTGATATGGTTTCTCATTGTAATGAATTCTCATGTGTCGTTTAAGGTCAGCACTTTGAGAAAAACATTTCTGGCAAAATTGACATGGATAGGGGTTCTCTTTGGTGTGAATTCTTATGTGTCTTTTCAGATGAGACTTGCAAGTAAAAGACTTCTGACAATATTCACACTGATATGGTTTCTCTTTGGTGTGAATTCTTATGTGTATTTTCAGATGATACTTGTCAATAAAACACTTCTGACAATATTCACACTGATCTGGTTTCTTTTTTTTATGAATTCTGATGTGGCACACAAGACCAGTCCTATGAGAAAAACATTTCTGACAATGCTTACACTGGTATGGTTTCTCTTTTATATTGAAGAAATTCTTACATTGGTACCATATATTCCTGTGGTTATTCAAATGTCTTTTCAGCTCACCGTTTTTTGACAAGCTTTTCTGACAAAACACACTTTTGCATCTACGAGCCCGCACATATTTAATCAGATGTCTATTAACATGAGCTTTCAATTTGTCCGAAGAATAATGCTTGAGTCTGCAAAATGCACAAGAAAATGGTTTCAAAAGTTCCATTGCCATCTGTAATTGCTGTTTGTAACATGTATTTACATGACTTTAGATGAACCCAACAACATTCAATGTAGATTTAGTTACTGTGTGTACATGTACCTCAAACACACCAAAAGTCGATTCTAGCGATACAATACCACAATCCTCACTGGCTTGTCTTTCCAACTACAGATATATATCAGTGGATCAAAATATCTGAAATGTAAAAACAGCATTAATAAATTTTGTATTGTTTCGTTTCTAGGAACAATCGACTTGGAACTTTCTGAGAATAGGTACATACTACTATTGTGCTGAAATAATAGCAAGATCGAAGTATGTTTCGCCCAGGCAGATCAATCCAATCTTAGCCAAAATTATGCAAATTTATCTAATATATTAAAATTGGGATAATCTGAATTAGCTGACCATTTTTTAACCTAATTGATTGAAATTCAAATCCATTAGATTGAATTTTTAATTTCCCCAAGTTACAGCCCAATTGGACTATGAGCGGTGCAACTGTAAAATGTTGGACAACCTTTGCAGTTTCATACTGTACTCCCCAAATGTCACGGATTTTCAAGTTACAGCCTGGTCGGAGCAACTTTCAATTTGACCTGACCTTTGACCTCGGATGACCTTTATGGTTTCATACTCCCCAAGTGTCAGGGATGATTTTCCGCAAGTTACAGCCCGATTGAAGCAACTTTAAATTTGTCCTGACCTTTGACCTCGGATGACCTTGACAGTTTCATACTGCCAAAGTGTCAGGGATCATTTTCCCCTGAGTTACAAACCAATCGAAGCAACTTTAAATTTGACCTGACCTTTGACCTCAGATGTCCTTTGAAGTTTCATACTCTCCAAGTGCCAAGGATCATTTCCCCAAGTTACAGCCTGCTCAGAGCAACTATAAATTTGACCTTGGATGACCTTTTCTGGTTTGTCAGGGATCATTTTCCCGAGTTACAGCCCAATTGGATGCCACATTTAGGGTCCTCATTGAGACTTGATTTAACAAACTTCAGTAAGCACACTTTTAAGTACACCAGGCACAAAAAGAAACTAGTCAGTTATATTCATCCTTGCTGTTCAATAACTTGATAATTTTTGATTATTCTGAAATATACATTTTGTTAATTGGACTTTTGCTTTCTCATTTGACATCCTGGTCGTGAAAAACTAACAAGAATTGACCAAGATATGCGCCTCCAAAGCCTCAAACCCCAAAATCAAAAGTTGCATTTTCAACAATTTTCAATGGGAACGCATCGTTGTATTGCGGGCCAATCAATAAAGCACACAAAGTAACAGGCACAATTGAATCGTTAAAATTGTAACTTTTCATTTTGGGGTTTGAGAGTTTGGAGGCGCATATCTTGGTCAATTCTTGCTCAATGTTCACGAACAGGGTGTCAAATGAGAACGAAAAGTCCAATTAACAAAATGTATATTTCAGAATAATCCAAAATTATCAAGTTATTGAACAGCAAGGATGAATATAACTGACGAGTTTCTTTTTGTGCCTGGTGTATGGTAGAAAACACTATAAATTAACATAATTTTTCAAACTTATTTAGTCATTCTTTGCACAATAACCCATTATTCTAACAAAATAAGACGTCCCTAAATTATTTCCTCTAGTTTACAAAACCAAAGACCAATATTTTGCAAAGTAATAACAGGACATTAAACATTAACAACTTTGTTTTGAATTTTTCCATATTTACTGTCTTTATTGATTAAAAAAACCATCAACAACAAATTACAGTAATTATAAGAAAAAAGAAAAGAAAAGCAACCAACAAACCTTGATTTTAAAAACATTAGTACTGTACACAAAATTATCATTAGTACCCAAAATCATCATTTAGTATGTCCATTGAACAAAATCATCATAATTATTATCATGCAGACACTTTTTTACTCTTTTTTGTGCCAAAAGAGTTTCTTTGGCCCCTTCAGAAGCCTACTTTTCCATAGGAATGTGGGCATACAACTTCACCATAATTATAAGAGGCCAGGGGACATCATAATCCCCAGCAGGCCTCGAAATAAGCCAGAATTTCTGAGGGCCATTTGAGCCCTTGACCTGAAATGTTTGAGGGCCCTCACAAATTTTTATGGGCACGAATTTGGGAAACACACAATATTGCCTATTTTATGTGAAAATATAGCTGTTATTACACCTACTTTAACATCATCATAACTATCAAATATCATTTCAGATTTAAGTAAATAACAATGTTTTTAGCCTTGAATTTGTTTCAATTCTCCTGAAATATGAATTTTGCAGTAAGCTTACAATTGGCACAAATTTTGCGGGACATTTGGGCCCGCCAGATGTATTTTTTGTGGGCCCTCACTGATTTTTTTGGGGCCAAGGGCCCTTGGGCCCTCCTTATTTCGAGCCCTGCTCCCACAGAATTTTGAGGTGGTGGGTCTTTCGGAACTGAGGTCATATTGGTAAATGGGGTCTTTTGGAGCTACTAACAGGTAAAAGGGGGTTTTGGGAGCTGCGAACAGTCAAAATAAAGGATCTTTCTTAACATTTTGGTTGAAAATCACCTGAAAATAAACCACAGAAATGTGTGGAATATGAGCAATTTAGGGGTCATTTAGGGGTCAGACGTTACCCACCTTTGCACAGTATTTGGGAGCCTGAGAGCACATCAGACACACCAAATTGCATTCTGATATCAAATTATTTTGATTTTTTTTAATTTGTGATGTGATACTAATTTTATGGCAAATTATTAAAAATTGAGATCAGTGCCATAGCATGTACTTCAAAGATAGAGTTGAGTCACATGGGGAGTCCGTTTAGTTAATTTATTACCTATTTTTGTTGTGCACCCATGGTAAGGCAACAAAAAAAACCCTATTCTACATGCCTGAACGACCCAGAATTTGCATTTTTGATTTTTTTTTTGATTTTGTAAATCATGTAAAATCAGCCATTTTTATCCAAAATCTTTGCTGAACAATTTTTTTATAGAAAATGTGTTTACAAAAAATCTGACGATTTTTTTCAGATTTTGGTGATATATTTAATAAAAAAATAATGAAAAAAAACACGCCAGACCGATCGAACGTACTTGAAAGGTCCATCCACCCATAGAACAAGGTTGTTGGGTTTATTTTTGTCGCCTAACAGATATTTAAGTATATGATTTGAATGTAAAACATAATAAACTCCTCAACAAAAGTTTGGAAAGTTTTTTCAAGCATCTATATCTCAGATTATTCGTGACGTGTGTCATATCATGTTGCATATCAATGGATAGCTACTGTACATTATTCCCCTTTACAATATTACCATATTTGAAACAATCACCTTCTTAAGCATACTAGGAAAATTGCACCCAGCCGAAAGTTTGTTGACCTTTGTCACATTTCTGCCCATAGCTTTGTAAGTATAGGACAAACTATATCTTTTTGAATAAATTCACATGTGGCATTTAAGGTCAGTTTCTGACAAAGTCACACTGATAGTTTCTCTTTGGTGTGAATTTTGATGTGTTTTTTCAAATGATGCTTCTGAGAAAACCACTTTTGACAATGTTCACATTGATATGGTTTCTCTTTGGAATGAATTCTCATATGGCGTTTAAGGTTAGCCCTTTGAGGAAAACATTTTTGACAATATTCACACTGAAAGGGTTTCTCTTTGGTGTGAGTTCTGATGTGTCTTTTCAGATTATTCTGCTGATTAAAAAACTTCTGACAATATTCACACTGATACAGTTTATCTTTGGTATGAGTTCTGATATGTCTTTTCAGATGAGACTTGTCACCAAAAGACTTCTGACAATATTCACACTGGTATGGTTTCTCTTTCGTGTGAATTCTGATGTGTGTTTTAAGATTAGAGTTGAGAGTGAAACACTTCTGACAATATTCACACTGATATGGTTTTTCTTTGGAATGAATTCTCATGTGGCGTTTCAGGTCACTATTTTGAGAAAAACATTTCTGGCAATATTCTCACGGATAGGGTTTCTCTTTAGAATGAATTCTCATGTGGATTTTAAGATTATAGTTCTCAGTAAAATACTTCTGACAATATTCACACTGAAATGATTTCTCTTTGGAATGAATTCTCATGTGGCGTTTCAGGTCACTACTTTGAGAAAAACATTTCTGGCAATATTCACACGGATAGGGTTTCTCTTTGGTGTGAATTCTCATGTGTTTTGTTTGATTAGACTTGTTAGCAAAACACTTCTGACAATATTCACACGAAAAGGGTTTCTCTTTGGTGTGAATTCTGATGTGTCTTGTCAAAGAACACTTGAGAGTGAAACACATCTGACAATATTCACACTGATAGGGTTTCTCTTTGGTATGGATTCTAATGTGAGCTTTCAGATTAAAGTTATGATTGAAACACTTCTGACAATATTCACACTGATAAGGTTGCTCTTGCGCAGTGACTTCTGATGTGACTTTGCAGATGATTCTGCTGAATAAAACATTTCTGACAATATTCACACTGATATGGTTTCTTGTTGGTGTGAATTCTGATGTGTGTTTTAAGATTAGACTTGTGAGCAAAACACTTCTGGCAGTATTCACACTGATATGGTTTCTCTTCAGTATGAATTCTGATGTGGCACACAAGACCAATCTTTTGAGAAAAACATTTCTGACAATGCTCACACTGATATGGTTTCTCTTTTATATTGAAGAAATTCTTACATTGGTACCATATATTCCTGTGGTTATTCAAATGTCTTTTCAGCTCACCATTTTTTGACAAGTTTTTCTGACAAAACGCACACTTGCATCTACGAGCCTGCACATATTTAATCAGATGTCTGTGAACATGGGTTTTAAATTTGTACAAAGAATAATGCTTGAGTTGGCAAAATGCACAAGAAAATGGTTTCAAAAGTTCCATTGCCATCTGTTGCTGTTTGTAATATGTATTTACATGACTTTAGATGAACCCAACAACATTCAATGTAGATTTAGTTACTGTGTGTATATGTACCTCAAACACACCAGAAGTCAATTCTATGCAAAGATATGTCCTTGAGTGGAACATCAAGTGCTACAAGACCACAATCGACACTGGCTCCTGTCTTTCCAACCGCAGATATATCAGTGGATCAAAATATCTGAAATATAAAAACAGCATTAATAAATATTAAGTACATGTATATACTAGTATTCTACAATTTATTCTATATAAAATGGACCGAAACATACATGCTTGATCAATGTTTGTTTCAATTCTAAAATATCACTCCATTAGAATTTTCATTGTCTGCGCACACAGAAATGAAATTTTCCATTAAATTTGTTAGAAATCTTACAATATGGTTTTCAATTCTTCTCTTCAAATGGCATGCATGAAACTTGATCATAAAATTATTTGTCTTGAAATCATGCCACAGCATTGTAAACCTTATGTTATTATTTACTGGTATAGAGTGCCAAACACGTCTATTGAGCTCTTTAATCACATTGATAATATTATTTCTCAAGTTGATTCTGAGGATAAGGACTATTTCCTCATGGGAGACCTCAATTGTGATCTGATCTCTGATGATCCCCATTGCTATACAAAGAGGTTAATTGAGATGTGCTGTTCATATGATTTAAGTCAATTGATTAAAGAGGCCACTAGAATCACTCCAAAGTCTAAAACCCTTATTGATCATATTTATACATCTAATGCTAGTAAGGTGACTCATTCTGGAGTAGTTCATAATGGTATTAGTGACCATTCACTTATCTATGGTATAAGAGGCAAAGATAAAAATGTCAGTCAAGGTCATAAATTTGTCAAATCTAGGTCATATAAAAACTTTGACATGTATTCTTTTGTAAATCAGCTCAGTAGTGTTTCCTGGGCCTCAGTATATGAAGCTGCTGATGCTGACTTAGCTTTAGATGAATTTGAGTATATTTTTCTGAATGCTGCAAATAACCATGCACCTCTGAAGCAGAGAAGAGTTAGACAAAATTTAAGCCCATGGTTAACACCCGAAATTAGTGAATTGATGAATAAGCGTGACATGGCTAAATTAAAAGCTGTAAAGTACAATAATTATATGGACTGGGCCAATTTTAGTTGTCTAAAAATAAAGTTACCAGTGCAATTAGGAAAAGTAAGCGTACATATCTTACAGATTCTCTTGCTGCTTGTAAAGGTAATACAAAGAAAACATGGAAACAACTGCGTTATATTGTTCCTTCTAGGAAATCATCTTCTAAAATAAATTGTATTCAAATGAAGATCGGGATATAACAGAACCAAAGCTCATTTCAAATGAATTAAACAAGTTCTTCACATGTGTTGGATCTAATCTTGCTGCCAAACTTGGACCTGTTGATATTCATGATGCTTGTAGAAATATTGATAATAATGTTAATGATTCTTCCAATGATCTCTCCTTTGATATAATTCCAGTGACTGTTGAATATGTTATTGAACAATTATGTAATCTTCCTACCAACAAAGCCACTGGTTTTGATGAGATCCCTGCAAGACTTTTAAAGGCAGGAGCATATGTAATTGCACCTATTGTGACTCACATAATAAATTATTCTATCATGACGTGCAAATTTCCAACAAATTGGAAAAAAGCAAAAGTCACACCTATCTACAAGAGTGGCCAGCATTCTGATCCAAACAATTACAGGCCTATCTCTATTTTACCAGTTGTATCGAAAATTATTGAAAGGGCTATTTTTGATCAACTCTATAGTTATTTAGACTCTAACAATTTGATCTCTCCTTACCAATCTGGTTTTCGCCCTTCACATTCTACTTCACCTTCGCTTGCCTTAATAACTGAAGATTGGTTTGACAATATAAATGATGGTAATGTTATTGGTGTATCAATGATTGATTTAAAAAAGGCATTTGATACTGTAAACCATGCCATTTTGATCAACAAATTGCAGTGTTATGGAATCAGCAAATACAGTATTGATTGGTTCAGTAGTTATCTTTCAAACAGAACCCAAGCTACATCTGTTAATGGTTCTCTTTCTGATTTTGATCTTATTAGTTACGGAGTGCCTCAAGGTTCAATACTTGGACCTCTCCTTTTTATTGTTTTCATTAATGATTTACCAAACTGTCTTAAATTGACTAAGATCAGCATGTATGCTGATGATACCATTATTTACTGTGCTGGCAAAAACCCAGCTGATATTGTACATAACCTTAATAATGACCTTTCTTCAATGAAACAGTGGCTTGACAATAATAAGCTAAGTTTGAATGTAAATAAGACTAAATTTATTATGCTTGGAACACCACAAAGATTGGCTAAAATTAATGATGATGTTTTGAATGTTCATATTAATGGTGATATTATTGAAAGAGTTTTCTCTTGCACCCACTTGGGTATAATAATTGATAGTAATTTAAATTGGCATGATCATATTGATTATTTGTTGAAGAAGTCTGCCAGGAGTATTTCTATGATTAGGAGGGCTAAGTCATTAGTTCCCATGAGTGCTCTCAAGCTTATATACAACTCTATTGTTGCACCACATTTCAATTATTGTGATATAATTTGGGGTAATTGTACCAAAACAGATTCAATTAAGTTGCAACTTAATGCAGGCAAGAGCTGCTAGATATATTTGCAATGTTCCTTGGGACACATCAGGGTCTGAAGTTCTTAATCAACTCAGCTGGTTGACACTTGCTGAAATAAGAAACATCCATTTGGCAGAGTTCATGTTCAGGGTTACAAACAACATACTTCCTGATAATATTTGCATGTTAATAAAAAAAAAGGAATATAATTATAATCTCAGGCGTAATCCAAATAATGTTGATGTTCCTTTTCCTTCAAATAACTTTAAGAAACGCAGTCTTTCGTACAGGGTGCTCATCTATGGAACGATCTCTCAGCTGAAGCACAGTTGTGCGATAGATCTGCTGCGTTCAGGAGATTGCTTTACTGTAATTATGAATTGAACTTTGCCTAAATGTTTGCTTTTGGTTACCGTATTATTTTGTCAATTGTACTTGCTTTGTATGTTTAATTTATATTTTATCACTTTGTCATATATAGTTTTTATACTTGTTTTGTATTTCCATTTACTTTTAATATCCTTGATTATTGATGTCATGTAACATGTAAATTTATGTAGCAACACGGCCCCAGGGAAGACCAGCTCAAGGGCTGATCTGGGCTTTTCCGTGTATAAATAAAATTGAAATGAAATGAAATGAAGTACACAGGAACTGCCTTTTAAGAGCCAGTCTCCCATATTATGTAGATGTACATTGTACATACATATTAAGGGGGTTGTGATATAAAAAAAAAAATTTTTAAATAGAATTTTATCTAAAAAATGATTCTGGTACATATTAACACCAACAACACACACGTACAATATGAGCGTGCACAACGCCCTCGTTCAGCTTTAAAAAATTCTTGAAATTTCAGCCTCTCTAAGCCTTACTTGGTAAACTTTGGAGGTGCATAACATCGTGCACCATCATTATCCTAACCTTTTGAAGTACCAAATGGTTACATAATTACAAAAACCAAGAAAAAATGCTGGGATCTTAAAGCCATATTATAACATTTGCTGAGGAGGACGCCCTCACTGAATTTTTCAAATTCTTTTTTTCACACGTTTATATTGTACTTTATTAAACCAATATAACCCAATATAACTTGCAAAAATCAAGACTCTAGGTGGTGTAGTTTTGTCAAAATCTGAGATTTTGAATAAAACGCCGGAATCAGCATTTTATTATTACGATGGAATTATTACTCGAATGCATACACGATGTTCATAACACACAGTACGCATTACGGCGTGCGACGGTGATATACACAACAAAGGGTCGTACTATAACATGACCGAAGGAGTGGTACGTATTGGCGACATGTGCGCTGGTAGTAAATTCCAATTTTCTTTGCTTTGCCGTAGTTGTTCGCTCAAAAATAAAAGGGGATATATCTGACAGTAAAAGCTAATTCATTTTATGGCAAAGAAATGCTAATCTATTTTGTTTGAAAATGTTATAATATGGCTTTAATGGCGCACAAAATCAGCAAATCCAATGATTTGATGAAAATCGCCCTTGTGCAAACTTCAGAGCATCATATCGGGCTGCGCCTTCAAGATCCCAAGTCCAAACAATTTTGAAATTGAAGACCTCAATGGTAAGATTCATTTTCCATTTTTTGGGATATCGATGGTGCACATTGTTAACAGAGGTCAAAGGTCAAAATTTCCTATTTCACATTTTTACATGCCCGTATTATTGCACGCCAACGTCACCCGGCAAAAATAGGTCATTAGGACAACATTTAGACAAGAGCACCACTGGTGCTGTAGCTCATTTGTTATGGGTTATGGTCCGAATACCATGCGTAGCTATGTATAGCCATGCATAGATATGTATAGCCATGCATAGCTATGTATAGCCATGCATAGTTATGTATAGCCATGCATAGCTATGTATAGTCATGCATAGTATAGCCATGCATAGTTATGTATAGCCATGCATAGCTATGTATAGCCATGCATAGCTATGTATAGCCATGCATAGCTATGTATAGCCATGCATAGCTATGTATAGCCATGGATAACTATGTATAGCCATGGATAGCTATGTATGGCCATGTATAGCCATATGTAGCCATGTCATGGCCATGTATAGCCATGTATAGCTATGTATACAGGGCTGCCAACTTTGAAAAACACATTTCAGTATTCTCAAAATCACCATAGTGCTGTGATCAAGCACAAATCAGCATTTTGAAAATATACTTACGGTTCTCAAGATATTTATTTATTCAAGGCATTTATTTATTTGTACCTTTTGCTTGTTGAGTATCCTTTGATTTTATTTTGTTTAATACAGTTTTGTTTGTATATTTAATGTGTTGGATGCACCATCGGATAGATGAGTGCCACTGATGTAAAAGCAATTTCCAAATAAAAACTTGAAACTTAAAAACTACAACACTTTCATGGTAAATGGCATGCATAGCTATGTATAGCCATGCATAGTTATCTATAGTCATGCATAGCTATGTATAGCCATGCATAGCTATGTATAGACATGCATAGCTATGTATAGCCATGCATAGCTATGTATATACAGCCATGCATAGCTATGTATAGCCATGCATAGCTATGTATAGCCATGGATAGCTATGTATGGCCATGTATAGCCATGCATAGCTATGTATAGCCATATGTAACCATGTCATAGCCATGTATAGCTATGTATAGCCATGTATAACTATGTATACAGGGCTACCAACTTTGAAAAAACACATTTCAGTATTCTCAAACCTCAAAATCACCATAGTGCTGTGATCAAGCACAAATCAGCATTTTGAAAATATACTTGCGGTTCTCAAGATATTTATTTATTCAATTTTCTAATTTTCCTGACTTCATTTTTCAAACAAGTGCTCCCTTCAATCTTCAGAACAGGGAAAGGCCACTAGCCTAGTGTGTACCCCCAGCACTTCCCTGTTCAGACTTTCTGTTTGTCTGTTTTGTAATGTCAGAGAGGGGTTGTCATGGTCCCATATACTGATATACTAGGCCAGTGCCAGTCAAAAGGACATTTCACCTTGATTAAATGTTTGCATAACTAATTGGGTCAAGATGTGTGATATAAAGTGTAATCAGGCTGCGACAAATCGCCTGTCCGATAGCCCGGGGCAATCACATTTTTTTGTCGGGCAATTAAAACTCTGAAGAGCTGTGCCCGATCGGGCAAGTCTAAATTTAAACCAATTAAAGCTTGATGATTTAAAATGGAGTATTTCTGTCCAACTTGGCGTGTTCACAGAAGTAAAAAAACGTCAAAACAAAGTAGAAAACTTCTTGAAATGGAACTCAAATTTCGCTAGGCACTCGTATCCCACACCAGACTTGCAGACATATACATGTATATATATGCTAATGAACATCATGCCGTTACGTGACGTATTGGAAGTTTGGCCAATTATAGAACCTGTTTCGTTCACATATCCTGACGCCACTGCACTCAGCTGGCCATGTGTTTGCATATGATTGAGATTGAGATGTACTAGTGGTTGGCGAAATACGTAAATCGCCGTGACTTTACTGACAAAATTTCACATAAAATACACATTATTTTCCACATGTAAGAAACAAACAGTGAAATAATTGAATGAAATGTTCATTTTTTATGCATTTCCTGAATACTCATTTATTTATCAACTTAACTGTGAAAAGTATTGGATTTCCGTAAGAATGAGACTGCCAAATTCGGCACACTTACGGTACTATGCACTGCACTGCATGATGAGTACGGTATGTGACTTTGTCGACAATTGTTGCCGGGAATATGGGTTAATTTCGGGCAATTTCGGGCAACCAATTTTTGGATATTGCCTGCCCGATCGGGCAAGCTAAAAAATAAAATTTGTCGCGGCCTGAGTGTAATTGAGTGAGATGTTTGTTCAAAGACAGGGTTGCCAACCAACAATTTGGTAGCCCAATTAGTTCAGATTTGGGAGAATTTGAGACACTATTTGCTCATGGCTCGTGCACAGAAGTAAGGGCCTATAGACAGCACAAGCCCAATTGGTGCTAAAAGCAACACTGAAAAGCAGACATTGTGGCCGCACTGAAACAGTAAAGTTCAACAATCTCTTTTACAAATTCGCACGATCAAGGAGTTTGTACAGTGTTTGTAATATGAAAAGCACCACAAACAGTCTACATAGGAGACTATTCCATGAAATTAGGTAAATCTTTTTGTAAGAAAAAAAAAAAAAAATGATACTTTCCGTCCGAATTTTTTTAGCTAAATAAGTAACAATCATGAACCATCATGCAAAGATCGTCGCCTCAAATTACCAGATCCATTGCTCAAACGATGTAGCAAGAGAAAGAAAAAAACATACAGAAAAATAGACCATGCCTAGAGTTCATTGTGCTAACACAATGAGCTAATAACAACAACTGCGTGCTATATATTTGAGATCATTTCATAAAATCGGAGGGGTTTATTTTGGGCTGAAGTATTTTCCAAGGAAGCAAACCCCAACAATTTCGCGCAATGTAATGACCCTAAAACAGGTAGTGCAAAATAATTGTCATTCATTACCTCCATTTTACCAAATGGGGGACAACAACTAAGGTTAACTGTGATGTCATGCAAAAGTAAAAATGTCAGGATTCAAATTTGAATTCTCAGAAAGTATCCCCTAACCAAATAGTAAACCAGGGATGCCCCTGTGACAGACATTGTTTCTTTATTTCTTCTTCAGTGACGTAGCCAGCACTTTTTCAGGGGGGAAGCCAGCTTTTAAGGAGAGCAAGCTTCTTAACCCTTTTATGTATTTTTTAGCCCATACATGCACTAATGAATCAATATTTGAAGAGCTTTGTTTCAAAACCCCTTACATCCACTTGCTCAATTTTGAGAACACATCAAAAAATCATCAAAATAATCACTGATATAAGGTGTTTTTCAACAAAAGCAGTTTTTGGCGGGATGCTCATCCTACCCAAGCATCCTGCCAAAAACTGCTTTTGTTGCAAACCCGCATATATAAGTGCTTTTTTTGATGATTTGTTGATGTGTTCTCAAAAATGGGCAAGTGGATGTAAGGGGTTTTGAAACAAAGCTCTTCATTTGAAGATGTAACTCGATCAACTTACCTGTGAGTGCATTCTTGCAAAGATGTCCTCTGGTGAAGCAGGAACCAAAACAAGACAATGATTCCTCGCCAGCTTCAATTAGTCCTACATGTAGAGTGTCAGAGTGTCACAGTCCACCACTACAGAAGTACCGTAGTCACAAAACATGCAAACACCTGAAAGGAAAATAGAAATTATAATCAATCATCAGGACATGGTATAAAAGAATTTCAAGTTTCTACATTTCTTAAGGGGGTACTACACCCCTGGCCAATTTTGTGCCTATTTTTGCATTTTTCTCAAAAATTATATTACATTGGTGACAAGTAAGATATGTATATTATAGGGGCAAGGACTACAACTTCTGTACTGAAAATTCAGCAACTCAAGGCAAGTAGTTATTGATTTATTGATCAAATATTGGTTTCCCCTCATTTTTGACTGTAACTCCACAATTGTTGTATGTGCTGAAATAAAATTTCCAGTGCAGTAGTTGTAGTCCTTGCCCTATAATATACATATCTTACTTGTCACCAATGCGCTATAATTTTGAGAAAAATGCAAAAATAGGCACAAAATTGGGCAGGGTGTAGTACCCCTTAACCCAAGGGCTAAGAGAAACAAGTAGATTAGTAAATTATGCAGTGCGTAAAAAGCTGTAAAATATGTCCATGCCAAAATACAAGATCTGAAAAGGCAAGGTTATGAAGGAGCATAGGAAAAGATAAATGGATAGGAGCCTGCTAGGATGAAAATATCAGGCCCCTAAAAACTTTGAAATTTTACTGAACAGGCTATTTTTGTGAATGCTTCTTTGCCTCATTACCTGTAATTAAAATTAAATGTACATTTTTAGTTAAACAGCTCAAACTTAAACAAATATCTGGGTTCAATCATCCCACTTGCAGACCATGGATATGAACTATGTAGTGATCGCCACAATGCAACAGTGGCCAGTCCGCCCCTGAACATGATATTTGAGAAAACATTAAATTCAGAAGTGACACAGAGTGCAACTTTCAAAACTAATAAAATATCAAATTGACACCAAAACAAGCAAGACCTCTTTATGGAATTTCACCCTGCAAAGTTTAAGGAAGAAAAAATTCCTGGAAAAAAAATGCAGCTTAAAAAAAGGTTGTCAACCCCTTGGCTTACAATATGTTACCATAATCTACAAACCACAATGACAAGCCATCATGGGGCAAACCATTCCCTTTTCAATAACATGTTTCACTTCTAAGTTCTTGTTTATTTTTAATGAACAAAACCGCTAGAAATCACTAGTAGTAGTATATGTAAATAGTCAATGATCACGTTCAAACCCAGTCACAATCAGCCAATCGGCCAAAACTGAATAATAGACTCATTCAAAGTCTTTGCAATACATTGTGTGCTTCACTTCTGTCATTTTAACAGCAGCATTTGATGCATGTGTACACACATATTGCACTTGTTGATGAACAGACAGAATAACTTCCAAGTTTAAATCAAAATATTATCAATCATATGTCAATATAAACAAAAAACATTACTGAAAATGGACTGTTCCACCAGCAGTGGTAAGTTGTTTGTTTTTATTATTTATTCTTTTTCATTTTTTTTTTTTTTTTTTTTTTTTCTTACTTATTTCTTCTCTTTATGACGATTCATTCAATCACTTATTTATTCATAGTTATTACTCGGTCAATATTATTTTGAGGGTCTGATCCAGTTTAAACTTTTTATAGTTTATAGTTGCAGTTGTATTTTATAGTTATAGTTGTTGCAGTTGTAGTTATAGTTAGAATTATAGTTGAGTTTATAGTTGTAGTTAGAGTTATAGTTGAGTTTATCGTTATAGTTGTAGTAGGAGTTGGAGTTATAGTTGAGTTTATAGTTATAGTAGTAATTATAGTTGGGTTTGTAGTTATAGTATACAAATATATACTGCCATGAGAGGTTCTGGTTAAAACTATGGGCCCGAGGTGAGATCAATAGTATTAATTGATCTCAACGAGGGACCATAGTTTTAACCAGAACTTCGAATAAAGGCAGTATATATTTGTTTTATATACTTCATTAATATGGTCTTTGTTCATTGATTGGTTAAAAGAAAATTATTTGACTCTCCAGCTTCTAACCTGAGTGAACAGCACGGCCAATTTAACCACAACATATATTTTGCCCTTCAAAAAAATCGAATAGGCTAAAAGCGGGCTAACCAATTACAGCAGCGCGAAATCACGCTATGGCAGTTTCGCGTGCTCGAACTGTTCCGTCGCATCGAATGCGCGCACGCGGAAGGCATGGTCAAAAGTACTATTTACGGCTTGGAGGTACTATTTATGGCTCATCCGGGACATTGAAAATACTATTTACGGCTTAGAGGTACTATTTACGGATAGGAGTACTGAAGATAAAACTATTTTTGGTCATGTGATCCACTTTTAACCAATCAATGAACAAGAATATATTAATGAAGTATATAATTGTAATTATTATAATTATATATAGTTATAGCTTTTAGAGCTAGAGTTATTGGATTTCTGAGTTTTTACAGAAACTACAGACCATGCATTGTTGAAATTATGCTATAGCATTCCCATAATGCATTGGCTGACCATGTATTCCCATTATAATATATTGATGAAATTATGCCATAGCTTCCCATAATGCATTGTTGAAACTATGCTGTAGGCCTACCTGTACTCTTACTCTGTAGCAGCTAGCAGAATGTCTTCCCATAATGCATTGCTGTAGACTGTATTGGAATTCTTTCCCATAATGCACTGTTGGAACTCTTGCTATAGCTTCCCATAATGCATTGTTTAAACTATGTTATTGTCATGGTAAGTATTTGTATTATATAGTAGAATGCCTTCCCATAATGCATCGGCTGTACGTTATATTCCCATACAATGTATTGACAAAATTATGCTATAGCTTCCCAGAATGCATTGTTGAAACTATGCTATACCTGTCTTCTGTAGTGGAATGCCTTCCCATAATACATAACTGTAACCTCTATTGGAATACTTTCCCATAATGCATTATTGAAACTGCACTCCGCAGCCCCGCACCGCTCTGGTCCGCACATACACCCCAGTTAAGGTCATCGTTGAGCTATTTTTGACACCACACAATGTATCAAAATTGTTACATTTAATCATTCTGGGAGTGTGGAAGAGGGGGAGGTTGGAAAAAGAAGGTTTTAAAAATCCCACCAAAAACACCCTATGCATAAACTATGGTTTTGAATAGCGAAATGATTATGGTGTCATCAAAAATGCTTGAAATGGCAAGACCATATTGTATGTATATTTTCATGTATACAATCTTGAACTCCGGCAGCGATAGAAACACCAACATGAAATTAGGAAAAGGTGTCGATATCGTAAAGCGTTTTGTTTTATTTTATTTTAATAATATCACAAAACATTGTGGGCCTATCATGCCTATGCATCGTTTTGTGATCAACACTATTATTAACACACAGTCTATTAAAACAATGTCTATTATTGTAAGGGAGAGGAAGCCAATATATTTGAGGGAACCAGTAAAACATTACACGTGATTTGATATGCTTTAACATTCACCAGGAAACTGGTCAAGTAAGGTATCAAAGCAATTGTTCAAGTTTCCTCTTTGCACAAACCCATCCATATCATTCACAAGATAATTTGTAGAAGAGATACGTATCATTTTAAAATGGTAGGCCTAAAGGCCTAATTGTTGGGACACCTTGTACTTATAAATATTCATAATAAACACCAACTTTAACCATAACCCCAACTCAATGGGCTTCTGAATTTTAAAATTTAACATTTTAAAATTTAGCCAATGGACGAGAATTTATAGCCAAGCCTCTGCTGTGCTGGGCTGCGGTGCGGTGCCTAAAAACAATTTCTCGTCTGATATAACCTCATAGTGGCCATACTCATTGGCCCGGGTGCCACAACCCCTAGCTACACCACTGAATGCTAGTAATTGCTAATTATGTTATGCTAAAACGGCACTAAATGGCACCATTGTTTTCGAGAACCCACCCGCCCCACACCGGCAACAGGGCCTCAAACTTTGATGGGCGTGTAACATAGGCCTACCTGTCACTGTCACCTCCAAATTCCATAGTCATCCACTCACGCCATGCTTAGACCAAGACACCCATACCCACAAAGTTTGAGGGGTCCTATCCAGCGTTCGAAATTTTGGTTGTCCGGTTGCCCGGGACAACTAAAAAAGTCGCCGGACAACCAAAAATACTGATTCGGGTTGTCCGCCGGACAACCATAAATCTAGCCAAAAGTCACATTTGTAGGCCTACGGACAACCAAAAACTTAGACGGACAACCAGAAATTGTATTTTTTTCTAATGGCGACTAAATATTCAATCCCTGGCGCCAACGGCGACCAACTATTGAAGCTTTTAATCGCCAGCAAATGCAAAACATGTATGTAATGTAGCATTCAAGAGTATGAATGTATGCTATGAATATATGCATTTATCATGTCTCAATGGGGACTTCCTGGAAAACATTACACTGGGAATATGTAGATTGAGTACAGCAGCTATGAACATTCAACACACGTGGCTATTCAGTTGGCACCTCAGATTTTTTACCTGGGAGCAAAATTTGGGCGCCTAAATTTATAAAGTTAGGAGCCATTGGCTCCTCAATCAGGTTTTGCACCGTACAGCACTGATGGAAGCGGGCATGGAAGACTTCCGTGTTCACTTGTAGTGTTTTTGAAATATTCAACCCTAACTCTAAACCTACAACTATTATAACTACAACTATAAACTCAACTATATAACTCTCTAATTATAACTCTCAATCCAGCTATAATTCTAACTGCAACTATAAATGCAACTATAATCCAACTACAATTTTAATTGATTATAAAATGTGATGACAACTACAATTACAACTATAACTACAAAGTCAATGATAAAAATACATTTACTCAGTCTGATCAACAACGTCATCCCATCTTTTTCACAATCAAAATGGATATTTTTCTCATTATGAAACCTGGTTTTGGCTAAAAGATTTTTCAACTTGTTCTCTCTGAATGATAATTTATTTATCAGATTCTGCAAGTGTCTTTTTCCAATGGCTGGCCAATCAGCTTGGCTCTGAATGGACGGAATTGGCTGCATATTTGAATTTTCGGGCTGATGAAGTAGACAGAATTAACATGGACTATTCTCGTACAAGCAACAAAATTTATGCACTGCTGAATAAGTGGAGAAATCGGCAGGGGACAGGCGTGGATTTAAATTTAATTTTGCATGATGCACTGAAGAATTGTGGAAGGCAAGATCTAGCAATCAAAGTCAAAGGTAATCATTTATAAATCAACCACATCCTTCATCTATCCAAAAATGCACCCTGTATTTGCTGCACATCCCCATACTCTCATTTCCACTAAGAACCTCAAAGTCTCTAATAAATAATAAATGCCTACAGGTGCAATTTTTCAAAAGGGATCCCACCTAAAAAACCTAACCAGATCAAATTTTTGCTCTATGCCTGAGATAAAGTGGTTTACCATTCTATGACCTATTATTGCGATGGCATGCCCTGTTAAGGGTAAATAACACAAAATAGCTTTCCATAGACTTTACGTGCAAAATAGGGGTCACATAAGTAGAGTTACGTCCAACTTTGAAATATATATTTGATATCATCTTAATCAGAACAAAGTTCTGCATATCTGAAAATAACACAACATTTTAGGTCTACTTTTTTTTGAGAAAATTAAGAGTTATATCAAAAGGCCAAATTTTCCTGTGATTACATCTGACTGCTAACAGCATTTTGACCTTGTGTGTTCATGCACACATAATCGTACTCATCACTCAAATTTTCGTGTTTTCTTTTCAAATTTCCAGAGATCATATTCACAAGTTCTAGTAAACCACAATTTTCAACACTAAAATTGTTAATATTGTACAGGGCTGTCAACTTTTTGGAATTGCTTGGCGTGAGACAGAGGCGTACCGGGATTTGCCGACTCCTATGTTCATTTTATACCATGATTATTTGAGCCACAGCGCTCGGGAATGTGAAAAGCGGGGTGGGGGTTAAGAGCAACAAATTATTCATGACGATGTGTGAGATTTTACTCATTTTCCAGTTTTTTGCGTGAGATTTACTACCTAGGCGTGAGATTATACTACCTTGGCGTGAGACCATGAGAAAGTGACCCAATGCGTGAGACTCACTGCCAATGCGTGAGAGATGACAGCCCTGATATTGTACCAATTTTGCACAATTTTTGATGCAAAGTTGGGACTACAGGCGTGATAAACTTTTACCAGAAACAGCTTCACAGGCGGATTTAGTGGTATGAACCCTTAACATGTTTTGCCAGAAAAGGTCTCTAACCTGAGCAAAAAGCATTGTTATTTTTAGCAATACTGATACTGCTGATACAAATGTAGGTTGACTGACTAAAAAGTACCAAAAGGGAAATGCCAGGAGGCTATATTTAGAAAGTCTAGAACTATAGGGAACTTCCTCGCTACCCAAAAATGCACAGCTCTGAATGAAATGTTTTTCATAAGAGGAAATATAAACATAATGTCACCGAGAGGTTCGCTGTCAGGCCATTTCCTAGACTAGTCAGACTTGGGGTGAACAACCTTTCTTGCCTTGTGGGTAAACAGCCTTTTTTGCCTTGGGGTGAACAGCCTTTTTTGCAGATGAAATTATTTTTTTTTTTTTTTTATTGTGAATTGGTAACTCCAAAATTTTTCTCCAGGGCACTCAAGAATCTCAAAAATGTGGGGGAGATGAAGTCCAAAAATGAATTGAAATTTCTCTACAATTTTTTTAACTACTTTATAACTACTTTTAAAGGAATATTTTGTGATTCTAGTATTCTCTTTTTATAGCCTGTTTAAGTTAGATATCCACAAAAAAAGTTTATTCCCAAAATATCAGATAATATATCTCTATGTCTCAGCTGCATGATATAATGATCAGCAAGCTGATACACATATTGACAATAATTATAGGCACTGAAATGAAATAGCAATTTTCTTTGTTTTACCTCGATCACTTGTTGACTCGAAATTAAAAAGGGACATAATGTGATCAACTTATCAAGTAACAGTTTGTGGAAAACAAAATAACAAGAATCTATTCTTTATTGAAATCGCACATAATGCTTTGACAATGTAGAGTGACTTGAGCCACCTTCTTTTTCTTATAGAAAAATGGCCATTGCTGAGCACTGTGCATCAAAATCACCAAGAGAGATTCATACCAGGGCACCATCACAATCAACCAAGAATACTGATTCTACAACCACCAACGATCTACATTCAACCCAGACAAATCCAGCTCTGCCCAATCTACTTAAGCTATAGATTAGCAATAACGACAACAGTGCAACCGTTATATGCAGCTACAAGCCCAAATTCAGTTCCCCAATTCTGTTGTTGCATCAACACAACACAGATTCATGCTACAAATCCAAACCTCTCATGCAGCTACAGGCCCATTCAGTACCACAGCCACTCGGCCACTGCACCAATGCAAGTACAACACAGATTCCCAGTACCAACACAAACTTCACATGCAGCTATGGGACAATTTCAGTTCGCCAGTTCTGCAAATGCATCAATAAATTTGATAACAGGTTTAACAACAGGACAACCACATGATTTGACCACACTCGCAGTCCCTGTTCCCCCAAGCAACATGACTAGCCAAGGGGTACATTATAATTGAAGACCGAATTAAAAAGACTAGTTTGTGTCTGATGTCACGGTAAAGGCCCGGCGTGATTGGTTGTTGACCTGCGCAGTACGTCATTTTTGGTTTGGTTGACTTAGGATGTCATATACGCAAGCAAATCACCAAGAGAGATTCATACCAGGGCACCATCACAATCAACCAAGAATACTGATTCTACAACCACCAACGATCTACATTCAACCCAGACAAATCCAGCTCTGCCCAATCTACTCAAGCTATAGATTAGCAATAACGACAACAGTGCAACCGTTATATGCAGCTACAAGCCCAAATTCAGTTCCCCAATTCTGTTGTTGCATCAACACAACACAGATTCATGCTACAAATCCAAACCTCTCATGCAGCTACAGGCCCATTCAGTACCACAGCCACTCGGCCACTGCACCAATGCAAGTACAACACAGATTACCAGACACTGTACAAAATGTACATAGGGGGTCAATCAGGGCAATCAGGCCCCTCCAAAGATTCATGTAAAAAAGGTGTTTTTTTTTCACAGTCTGCCACTCTATGTGCGGTCATACGTAATGTGAATAGGGTATCAAATCAAATTCATGTCTAATTGTAGCAAAAGGGTATGTTTTTCGAACTCTTAAGTATTTAGGGTAGTTTTCCCAAGTTTGGGATTTTGTGCTTATTCCTTCATTCTTGAAAAATGTTAAACAAATATGCTGAAATAAATCCTCTCGCTCAATCTATTTCATCCTGTGTTTTCTTCTCGGGTACGATTCCTTTGCACATTCCTTTGGACTGGTTCATGTTTTCACACCAGGTTTTACGCCCAATGTGACACCGACCCAGGGTTAGACTTTATAAAGCCTGCACTGCAGTATGAAAAAGCTCCTGAAGGCTCAGCTTCTTATTCAGGGTTAAAAGCACCTGTTTCTGTGTGTTTTGTTTAGGGGTAATAATTGCATCAATTACATGTTTAGGGTTGGGGAAAAGACACAACTACAAGTTTGTTTATGGCAGCAAATTCTAAGCCCTTCCCCATTGTTCAGGACTTTCAAGTTTATAATATGCTTCGTAAGACTAAAGCGGGTAAAGCTGGTGGTCCGGATGGCATCTCATCCAGGATAGTGAGAGACTTCGCATATGAACTTAGCAAACCCTTAGCAGACATTCTCAATCAGTCTTATAAAGAAGGGGTTTGCCCACCCCAGTGGAAGAAAGCAGTGGTGGTACCCATCCCGAAATCAAAACCCGATAATTCCTCAAAACAACATGTAACTTCATATAAAATTGAAATCATAGTATAAGCTACATGTATAACCCGTTCTCAAAAATTTTGTTTGATAAACATGTAAAACGTCAACAAAAAGTAATTCTTCCCACCCGCTATATCTAGCGAGCAGAACGCACATGGCAAAATGGCAGGTCTAATGCTGGTTTCATACCATCAGCGCCAAGACACATGAGCAGTGCAGCTAAACAGACATAAACAAGGCTTATGATTGGTTCAAACGTCACACCGTTCGCCGCAGCGGCATGCAAGTACACATTTATATTGAGGGCATTACGGCAGTGGGGATGGGCAGCCACGGCATTATGCCATGGGTGCTGTGGGTTAATTCAAGGGCTGTTCTGCACCCTTCGCAAGGGTGCAGAATTGACGACAATTTTGCCTTTTTGGACACTAAAATGCATTCGATCCTTAATTTTGCTTCAACCGAGTCTATTAGCAAGCAAAATAAGGTGGGTACCAATTTTATATACGGTGGCATGTCGTGAGTTGGGCACCCCAAAAGGGTGGCGGAATAACACTTTTTCGAAAACTGTGCTACCAATTTGATTGCCACTTTACAACCCCTTGTCCCACAGCAGTGGTTGATACCTCATTTTATGCCTAATTTAATATAGATTCAGTGTAGAGAAGCATTAACTCACACAGTATTCTGTAAAAAGATAACATCACTTAGAATGGAAAGTGCCAGGGGTGGCGGTGCAGGCGGATGGGGTGCAGGCAGATGCGGTGCATGTGGATGTGGTTTACATGTTAAATACATAGGAGCACTACTATGTTGAGAGCACTTCCTCCAAATTTGGCTGATTTCTTGCATAAATTACAAAAATTACAGTCAGTTTTGGTCAGAAAGGTACATTTTGAGAAAAATGTGTTTGAAAATTGAGATAAATAGAAGCCTGTATATTAAAGCCATATTATAACATTTGCTGAGGAGGACGCCCTCACTGAATTTTTTTAATTCATTTTTTTTACACGATTAAATGGTACTTTATTAAACCAATATACCCTGCAAAAATCAAGACTCTAGGTGCTGTAGTTTTGTCAAAATCAGAGATTTTGAATAAAAGGCTGATTCAGCCATTTATTATTACGATGGAATCGTTAGTCGAACGCATACACGATGTTCATAACACACAGTATGTACGCCGGCGTATGGGCGACGGTGATATACACAACAAAGGGTCGTACCACAACATGACCGAAGGAGTGGTATGTATTGGCGACACGTGCGCTGGTAGTAAATTCCAATTTTCTTTGCTTTGCCGTAGTTGTTCGCTCAAAAATAAAAGGGATATATCTGACAGTAAAAGCTAACATTTTATGGCAAAGAAATGCTAATCTATTTTGTTTGAAAATGTTATAATATTGCTTTAATTAGGCGGTAATTACGGATTATCTCCAAAAATAAGTTATCAATATCTACAACATATCTAAAAATAACTTTTTTGCCCATGATTGGTTCAAACGTCACACCGTTCGCCGCAGCGGCATGCAAGTACACATTTATATTGAGGGCATTACGGCAGTGGGGATGGGCAGCCACGGCATTATGCCATGGGTGCTGTGGGTTAATTCATATGTTCTGCACCCTTCGCAAGGGTGCAGAATTGACGACAATTTTGCCTTTTGGACACTAAAATGCATTCGATCCTTAATTTTGCTTCAACCGAGTCTATTAGCAAGCAAAATAAGGTGGGTACCAATTTTATATACGGTGGCATGTCGTGAGTTGGGCACCCCAAAAGGGTGGCGGAATAACACTTTTTTGAAAACTGTGCTACCAATTTGATTGCCACTTTACAACCCCTTGTCCCACAGCAGTGGTTGATACCTCATTTTATGCCTAATTTAATATAGATTCAGTGTAGAGAAGCATTAACTCACACAGTATTCTGTAAAAAGATAACATCACTTAGAATGGAAAGTGCCAGGGGTGGCGGTGCAGGCGGATGGGTGCAGGCAGATGCGGTGCATGTGGATGTGGTTTACATGTTAAATACATAGGAGCACTACTATGTTGAGAGCACTTCCTCCAAATTTGGCTGATTTCTTGCATAAATTACAATTTCGGCGTGGGCGACGGTGATATACACAACAAAGGGTCGTACCACAACATGACCGAAGGAGTGGTATGTATTGGCGACACGCGCGCTGGTAGTAAATTCCAATTTTCTTTGCTTTGCCGTAGTTGTTCGGCTCAAAAATAAAAGGGATATATCTGACAGTAAAAGCTAACATTTTATGGCAAAGAAATGCTAATCTATTTTGTTTGAAAATGTTATAATATTGCTTTAATTAGGCGGTAATTACGGATTATCTCCAAAAATAAGTTATCAATATCTACAACATATCTAAAAATAACTTTTTTGCCCATTTTTGACATGTTATGGAAAGTGACATGCCACCATACCGTTCTCTGGAATATCTGACCTGCGCAAACCGCAAGGCTCCCGCTGGATGCGAATTTTTGCGTCCAGACGCATTTTTGTATTGCTGGATGCAATGTTCAACAAATTTCATCAACCTGTTGCGTCCGAGAAGTTGATTCAGCCCAAAAATGAGTGATTATAAGCTTACCAAATTGGTGTTTGCAATGATTCTATTTTGTAACTTCATCATCATAAAAATCATGAAAATTTCTAAACCTCCATCGTGCATAAATTAATATTTTAGCAGCATATTGACCAATGGACCAGTCAGCACACAAGTTATTGACCTTTCACATTTAACCACTCCCATTTTGCAACACTTCTGGGTCACCGGCCAACCAGTCAATGAATGAAAATTCTTACGGCAGTGAGACATGATAAGCTTTTGCTCAAACATGAGAGCAAAAATACAACTTTCTAAACTATCGTACATTGTCAGCAAGTTTGCATTCATGTAATTTGTTATTGACAATAATATTTACATTCATCAGGAATCTGAAAGGAAATTTAGTCAAATATTTGCATCAAACTGCGATGTAATGCGATGCAATACCGGCAATCGGGGGCTTTGTAAAACTGTATTCCCTGTTGCCAAATACATTAACATATACGGACGCACAAAAATTTTCTGGGACGCGCATTTCCCGACCAGGTTTTACAGTTAAGAGTTTTTGAAGGCTAGCGGATTGGCAAACCGTGAGGATTTCGTGATTCTAGCATCCTCTTGTTATGACATTTTTCAGTAGATATTCACGAAAAAAGCTTATTCCCAAAATTTCAGTTGATTCTGATTATGCGTTTGCGAGGTACGCATGATTATGTGTATTAGGCCAATGGAACTCGATTATTAGTTTCCGATTGGATGTTTGAAAAAAAGGACGAGGTCGCTATTTCATTATTCATTATTCGGTCTCTTTTCATTATCCATTATGTCAACAAAATCAATGATTTTATGAACAGCTTTCTCCAAATTTAGGTACCCCACCAGGACCAAAGTATATATTGTTGATGAAAGACCATTTCAAAACAGGTATTAATGCTTAGATCATCATTACAGACATTTTGCAACAGATTGAGAAAAGATTTTATTTTTTAAAATTAAAATGAAAAGAAATTTGCAATTTTTGTAATCACCAGAAACATGATGAGGTACGGTAATCCGTAAATTTCCATTATTTACCACATCCTCTACCCCTACAACTAAGAAAAACAGCTGATTATGATCAGCAGGGTATGTCAGACATTTTGAGAGTTTCAATTTTGATTAGTTCCATCTCAATTTTCAAATAATTGACTTTTTTATAAAAATAATGAAAGTTTTGGTCAAATTGAAAAGGTGATGCGGGAGGTCAATAGGAAACTAACAATCGAGTTCCATTAGCCTTACACTGCTCCAATCCATATAGGCCACTGTGTGTGATTTGACAATATTTTTGCTATAAAACGAATTAATGTACAAGAAATTTTATGTAGCCAGAGGTTTCCAGTGGTATAAAAATCTCACTTTTTTTGGAAAAAAGTGAGGGATGAGGCCGAGGCTGTGCCGTGGATCACGAAATGCCCTTTTAAGTGTGTATTTCCCATACATGCCATATATAGACAAACAAAATGGTGTGAGCCAGTCCGTAGGTACGGCGTATAGTATGACTGGCGAGCGAGTCTAGCTGTATATACAAGTTGACATACATTATGTTAACAGCGAATTACAATGTGAATGTATGATATATATTCGATATTATTAATTCATATTTAAAATGAAGTAAGCTTAAACGTTTTTCATCCTTCCATCCATGGAATTTGATTTTAAGTGCAATATGCCCATGGCAAACGTTACCTGATAATGTGATATGACAACTACACCCAATAATCCAACTAGTCCTGCTACAATTGATGTAATAATGCTTTTTCTTTTATGATGAGAACTTAATACTTTCGACCTTTTTTGTCAAAAAAACATGGTCGTATTTCGTGATGCGTAGCCTGTGGTCCATCTATAGATACGGGACAGCCTGTGTTACCGTCTCCAATCGTGAATAGCGCCCCTAAAAATACAGATTATGAAAAAATGACCACAAAATTTCTTGGGAAAATTGAGTTTTGCTTTTCTATGGGGTTGACCCATAATTTTCATGTCAAAAGGGGGCCCTGAATTTTTTGAGGTCTGTAAAGGGGGGCCCCGAAAAATTTTCGCAATGAATTTTTTTTGCATCAGGCCCCCCTAACAAGTGTTTGTGAACGGTCCCTTACCCCCTCCCTAAACAGGCTAAAATTGTATTGAAATCAGTCTTTTTTAATAAAATAAACACACTAGGCCTATGTAATTTTTTTGTGACTCCCTACATTTTGGTCATCAAAAATTTTATGATAGGGCCTACTCCTAGGCCTATTTTCCTATGACCCCCCCCCCCCCCAGTAGGCCCTATATTTGGGACCCACCCCTTCCAAAGACTGCCAGCCCCCTTAGATTTATTCTAAGCCAACCTTTGTTAGTTTAGGCCCTACTTTTGTTTGAATTGTTTAGGCCTAACCGATTCAAACACTATGCATGCCCGGGGGGCACTTCAATATGAAATGGATATAGGGGGGGCCTAGGTCCTAGGTGTAGAGCTGACACTTTCGCATTAAGGGGCATTCGGTGAGAGCAAAATGTAAAAAATATGGGGTCATTGGGTGAGAGCATGATTTTGGCATTCAGTGACAGCAAAATGTAAAAAATATGGGGTCATTGGGTGAGAACACAACATTTTTTTAAATGGAATCTTTGGGTGAGAGCCGAAACAGCGCCACAAAAACCTCGAAAATCTAATTTCTGGTTTTAAATGGCTTCAAATTTCACGTTTTTTCAAAATAAGTAACAAAATCAGTGAAAATGAAAGTTGCTGTTCAAATTGAACTTGTAAGGGTCTTTGGGTGACAGATCAAATGGCAAAAATAGGGGGTCTTCGCCGGTGACAGAGGCATGTGTTCGTAAAAAAATATGGGGTCTTTGGGTGACAGCGATGCTGAAAAAGGGGATCTTAACAGCCTTACATACGCGTCACCTCCAAAATTGGAGTGTCCCCCCGGGTATGCATGCCTTTGAGCTATAGGCCTAATATTCCTATTTTGTATTATTTTGAACTTGCAATAGTAGGCCTAGGCCTAGGCCTATAGGCCTAAGCCACATAGGTAAAAAGTTTCCACAACCAAACTGCAGTTACCGTATGTTGACGAAAAATTGCATTTCTCAACACCTATAGGCCTACCATTAGGTTGTTTTCATAAAGCTTCAAAAAGTTGATGCCTGATCCCAGTGAGCACAATTTTAATTAGGGTAAATTGGGGTAAATGGAACGGTGGGGTAAATGGAACGATGCGAATACAATTCCCTCAATCAAGAAAAAAATTGGGCAAAAAAACTCGATATTTTAGTGGAAGAAAATCTCAAATGTTGTCACTGACCATGAAGTGGTGCTACGGTTCAGTGAACATTACTAATTTAAGGGTATTGATTCCTAAATATTTGAATATTATGTTGAGAGTTGTCTTACAATATTGGCAATATGTTTGTTATCTACAATAACATAAATGTTTTAAACAATAAAATAGCAGATTTAATGATGAAATTATGCAAATTAATATGCTAATTAGCTAATTAATTAGTTTGGTGTTCCATTTACCTCACAACAGATCCACTTGAGGTAAATGGAACACGGTTGACTGACTTCAAATATATATAACATGTTAATATTTTTTTTACTAATTGGTTTAATTATTATGAAATTATATACTACAAATAACTAATTCATGGTAGATTAGGCCTCCTATTGATTTTTTCTGAAAACCATTTTATTCTGTTATGTACCGAGAGAAAGTGTATTTTTACGTGGTATTTTACCATGTTTATAAAAAACATGAAAACAAAATTATTTTTGTTAATCTTTTGTTTAGTCACAAAATATATGTTAAATAAAATATTCTGATGTCTTTTCAATGTAAATATAGCTATGAATGTAGGCTCCTTGCAAGTAATGCCCCTTGTTCCAATTACCCATCCCACTGTTCCATTTACCCCAATTTGTTGGGGTAACTGGAACACTATGACCATGCATGTATTTGGACCGATACAAGAAACAAAGCCATAAAATGGGAGTTTATCTGTTAAAACAAGTTGTAAAAACATATTATCTACTTATTGAAACAAACAAAAATCATATATGGATACCCTCCTGACCACAGAAAGTGATTTATTGCTTAAGCGTTCCATTTACCCCAATTTACCCTACATGTATAGGCCTATACGTTATTATGACGTTGTATTTTGGTTTTATTTTGGTTAGTGGTTGAAGCGACGTAAATACAACTAAATTTCAACTTCATCATTAGTTAGGCCTATATTTTAGTTGTCCAATGTCCAAATAACCAACCAAAATACAATATTATAATTATACTTTTGTTTTCTGACGGTAACCTTAAAACATACCAACCAAAATGTATATAACTTAAAACAAACACAACAGGTTTGGTCATTTTGACAATTACAAACCAAAATGTATGTATATCTTCAGTCTATCCTGGAGTCCAAAATTACATTAATTTAATCTATCTGTAGCAGCTAGTAAAAACACGAACTTACATCAGACATATCGTATATACTAAATTACTAAATGTTTTTTGTGTCAGTTCCTGCAGAACTGACACCTTTAGTACAGGTTTGAAGATCACGTGACAATTCGAATCATCATATCGAAATATCACGTGCTCTGTAAAAATATCAATCTCGATATCGATACTATTCGTCAATTCAGCCCCAAACCAAATCGCCCACATGCCAATTCGAACCCTGTATATTGATGTACAAAAAAAGTTGGCCAAATTTAACTATTTCGTGCTTTTCTCCATAACCGTTGTTTTTACACCAAATCTGTATATTTAGATGAATTGATGTCTTGCATTCGGTCACAAACCAATTCGTTGTACTTTGTGCAATAACCCTCTATCTTTTAAACCAAATATCCTAAAGAGTCGTGCGATGTCGAACTTTTCCTATGGTCATAAAGAACAAAACATGTCAGCGGCGTATCTGTACGTAGCCGCAGTTTGTGGCCCTCACAACACGGGCTTCCGGTCCTAGGAAATGGAATATTACTGATAAATATATATATATAATATATGGCAAAATCAGTAAACCAGTTTAAGTTACAAATAAAGAAAAGTCTAATAAAAAATTACATCTAATATTTAGGGATTATTTAATGACCTCACCCATCCCCCACCCCCATCTCCACTCCAACTATCAATTTCTTGTGTGGACTGTGGAATATCTATATGAAATGTTGTAAATATTTATATTGGAGTCTTTCTTTGCATGTTCTTCTCTTTCTTTTTTCTTTTATTTGTTAACTTTGTGTAATTGTATGTTGTAACTTAAGGCAGTGTAAGGGGGTGCTCGCTTCAGGCCTTTGGGCCTTTTGAGCATCTCCTCATTCAAATGTTGTGTCTTTTATATTTTGTATGTTGATTTGAATGAAAATAAAATGATGATGTATGATGATGATGATGATGATGTACATCATTTCCTACAGAGTCGTGAGATATGTCAAACTTTTCCCTTGGTCATAAGGAACAAAAAAAGTCAGTGGTCGCATATCTGTAGGATCATTGGTTAATGAGATATAGGCCTAGTCACTTTTTTTTAATTTTGTGCACTTAACCCTCTATCTTTTTAACCAAATATCCTCGAGTCGTGCCATATGTCGAATTTTTCCTCTGGTCATAAGGAAAAAAGTCAGTGGTCGCATATCTGTAGGATCATCGGTTAATGAGATATAGTCACTTTTTTGTACGTTGTGCACCTAACCCTCTTTTTTTTTACTTCTGGATATCGTTTGGAGTCAAATGATTTTTCATTTTAAAGCTTATGATATATTTTCTAAACACGAAATAAAACCAAATTGACCGCGAGCCTACTTTACAGCTGTTTCGAGATGGACGGTCACATATATTCATTAACATATTAAATCGTTTATCCCTTTTGGTCAATATCGAATTGGTTTGTGGCTGACTTGGCATATGGCCAAGTCAACTGTGGACGAATTGATTTGGCCGAATCGATCTGCTTCCATGCTGACCAGGAAGTGCCGAAAAATTACGTACTTTTACAAGGCAAAAAGCAACTTTTCTAGGCATTGTTGACATGGTGCCTTCGCCCAAAAAGGTTTCCTACTATAAAGACCTAACTTTTGAGATGGTTTGTATGTTTGAAGGTGCAAAATTAACAATAAGCTTAAAATCATGGCCCGGTTTACCGCCGAGTTTTGCAACTGAGTCATCATCAATCAGACAGATGACGTCAGACACTTATCTCTGTCTTGATAATATCGACATAAGTCTTGGTAGTAATACGCTGTTTTACTTAGCCTATATCTGGTGGCAGCAGCATTTTTCAGATAATACACGGGGGAACTGACGGTGTCCACATCTTTTTTTTTCTTTCTTTTCAGTTTTTTGTATTTTATCAGTAGGCCTACTAGAGCTGGTGGGGGAGAGAAAGCATTAAAATACATTCAGGAAAAAATACAACTCGAACCAAAGATGAAGGCTCCATTTCAAAATCAAAATTACAAAAAAAAACCCAAAAAAAACACCAGACAATGAGCAGGTTCAAAGACCCACAGAAGGAAGATGACAAAACAGAGTCCTGACCCTATCCGAATCCTATTTTGACCTTTACACAAATAAACCACCAGCCCCCTTCTTCATCACATACAATATTTTTATAAAAACATCCAGCATGTCCAGTGTTAATTAAACAAAAATCTTTTTGTATTGCGCTGGTATAGGAGTTGCAAGGGCCTGATACTTTGCTGATATCGAATGATGAAATTCGCCATCTTCCTCCTGTGAAAAAATTTGAAGAATAGAAGGCTGACGTTGCGCCAAGTGTATAATTAGGCCTATTTAATGATAAAATGAACTACCACTAAATGTTCTTGTCAGTGCTGCAGTGCAAAATTTCTCTTTAACATTACATTAAAATAATAGTTACATTGTAAATTGGAACTGACACCAATTTTTTTTCAGGAATACTTGTTTCACGAGATCTGGGTGTCCATTGTGTAAAGCAGATACTAATGTGTTTTTTTTTCAAGATCTGGGTGTCCATTATGTAAAGCAGATACTGATGTTGTTTTTCCAAGATCTGGGTGTCCATTGTGTAAAGCAGATCACTAATGTTGTTTTTCCAAGATCTGGGTGTCCATTGTGTAAAGCAGATCACTAATGTTTGTTTTTTTAAATATTTGGGTGTCCATTGTGTAAAGCAGATACTAATGTTGTTGTTGGTGGGTTTTTTTCAACATTTGGGTGTCCATTATGTAAAGCAGATGCTAATGTTTTTCCCAGTATCTGGTATCCATTATGTAAAGCAGGCACTAATGCTGTTTTAAAGATCTGGTGTCCATTGTGTAAAGCAGATGCTAATGTTTTTCCAAGTATCTGGGTATCCATTGTGTAAAGTAGATACTAATGTTTTCCCAGTATCTGGTATCCATTATGTAAAGCAGGCACTAATGCTGTTTTAAAGATCTGGTGTCCATTGTGTAAAGCAGATACTAATGTTTTTCCAAGTATCTGGTATCCATTATGTAAAGCAGGCATTAATGCTGTTTTAAAGATCTGGTGTCCATTGTGTAAAGCAGATACTAATGTTTTTCCAAGTATCTGGGTATCCATTGTGTAAAGTAGATACTAATGTATTTTTTTCCAAGATCTGGGTATCCATTGTGTAAAGAAGATACTAATGTTTTTTCCAAGATCTGGGTGTCCATTGTGTAAAGCATATACTGATGTTGCGTTTTCAAGATCTGTGTGTCCATTGTGTAAAGCAGGGGCTGTGCAATAATTATGAGCCCTGGGGGAGGGTAAATTGGGGGAGGCAAGAAATATTTGGCGAGCCGAAAGGGGGGGCAAGCAATTTTTGGCAAACATTCATGGGGCGTCTTTTAAATAAAACGCACTAAAAAGGCTTAGGAAAACGGTACGGAAACGCTTAAATATGCAAAATTTCCTGCTCGCTGCGCTCGCAACATGTATATAGACCATTTAAGGTTTGGAAATTGGGATCCCAAAAATTTGGCATGTGCAAGGGGAGGGGCAAAGAATTTTTGGCGGGCTGAGAGGGAGGGCAAGCGAATTTTGGCGAGCCGTTTGGAAATTTGCAAAAGTAGGCCTATTGCCATAGGTAAAAAGTTTCCACAACCAAACTGCAGTTATGTTGACGAAAAGTTGCATTTCTCGACACCTATAGGCCTACCATTAGGTTATTTTCATAAAGCTTCAAAAATTTGATGCCTGATCCCAGTGAGCACAATAATTTTAATTACATGTAGGGCCTAGGCCTAGGCCTATAGGCCTACGTTAATATTATGACGTTGTATTTTGGTTTTATTTTGGTTAGTGGTTGAAGCGACGTAAATACAACTAAATTTCAACTTCATTGGTTATATTTTAGTTGTCCAATGTCCAAATAACCAACCAAAATACAATATTATAATTATACTTTAGTTTTCTGACGGTAACCTTAAAGCATACCAACCAAAATGTATATAACTTAAAACAAACACAACAGGTTTGGTCATGTTGACAATTACAAACCAAAATGTATAACTACTTGAATATTAATTTTGATCTTGATCTTCAGTCTATCCTGGAGTCCAAAATTACATTAATTTAATCTAATCTATCTGTAGTAGCTAGTAAAAACACGAACTTACATCAGACATATCGTATACTAAATTACTAATGTTTTTTTCACGAGATCTGGGTATCCATTGTGTAAAGCAGATCACTAATGTTTTTCCAAGTATCTGGGTATCCATTGTGTAAAGTAGATACTAATGGTTTTTTTCCAAGATCTGGGTATCCATTGTGTAAAGAAGATACAATTTTTTTTTCCAAGATCTGGGTGTCCATTCAGTGTAAAGCAGATACTGATGTTGGTTTTTCAAGATCTGTGTGTCCATTGTGTAAAGCAGGGGCTGTGCAATAATTATGAGTCCTGGGGGAGGGTAAAATGGGGAGCAAGACATTTTTGGCGAGCCGAAAGGGGAGGGGCAAGCGATTTTTGCAAGCCGAGAGGGGGGGGGACAAGCAACATTCATGGGCGCCTTTTAAATAAAACGCACTAAAAAGGCTTAGGAAAACGGTACGGAAACGCTTAAAAGTCGCCCAATTTTTCTCTTTACCATTTTTGGTTTCTATGGGACAGGAAATTGTCAAAAGTCGCGGGGAAAATCTTCAAAAGTCGCCCAATTGGGCTACCAAATCGCGGGTTTGGCAGCTCAGCCTGTTTAAGTGATGAGTGCGATGCAAAGTAGTTTGATTGTTGTGCAGTGGAGCAAGAAGGGTGCGTGCTATTGGTTTTAGCATATCTACTGCTTTATCTTCAAATACTGTACCGTAATCAAGGTTTATTGTTGTTTGCAATCAATAGTTGTTCTCCTTGTTATGGAACTTTTTGATACCAGTCTGATCATGATTGCCACTGAACACTCCGTGCTGGCAAGACTGCGGAACTCGGTCTATAAGTCGTCATTTATCTATTGGTCGTATGACTATCAGGGAGTTGTAGTGCTGGCATGAAACTGACAGTAATTGAATAACTGATATGTAATATCAAAAACAATCTGCCTTTTTGATTATGTTAGTTTTATACATGAAAATTACGCGACGGCACGCAGCGCTGGCGTGATTGTTAGACACGGCACGATCGAACAATCGGCCCTCATGAATATGCGAGAACTTACATTAGAGTCACGCGGTAGCCGTGACCAGCAAGTTTTTTAAAAAAAGACTGATAAAGAAGACTAATAACAGATGCTCCCGCGAGACTATATTTACAGCTAACATTAAAACACTTGACTTCTATTGTTCGATGTTATTTTTCGCTGGGTACAAAATGTATCTAAAACCATGCTAAATGTTATTTACAGTCCCAGGTGTAATATCTTGACAACTCATTAATTCAAAAAGGGCCACCAATCCTACAGTCAATCATTGTTCGTAATAAACAAATATTTTTGCTTCCATTTCACGCGGTATTTCATAGCGAAAATTAGTTGCAAATCATACTGATCCAGAATTTTTAGACACTGCTACAGGTCTACCTGGTTATCACCTTCACACTACTTTTTCAGATTCACTTCCAATTATACCCTAGCAATTTCTGAAATACCGTACATACAAATTCCGAACCCCATTCGCCATAAAATCAAGTTTTTCACAATTCTTTTGTTCTTTTCGGACGACACATCAATTCATATAATAAATATTGTACATCGACATGCTATTTCGCAGCCGAGTCTCGTGGTGTAATGGTTAAGGCATTGAACTCCTAATCTGGGGACTCGAGTTCGAAATCCGATGACCAACTTATTTTTTCAATATTTTATTAAACAATAATTTTATAGTCATTAATCAAGGATAACACAATTTTAATCATCCAGTGCTATTATGATATTATTTTTTTTTTATCAAAGCAAGATGTTACCAATATTTTTCTCATTTTTAGTTCTGTCCTACCACGGGGCGATTCGCATGATAATAGGACAATTAAACATGTGATATGTATGAATGGTTGTTGAATCGATCTAGAGACCTGTCCCTTTGTCATCTTCAGCTATCGTAGAACTGTATTCCAACATGACTGTCATTTCAATTGTTATACCGTTCCGGTTGGTTTATTGCATACACTCTATAGGTGTGAAAAATTATTATAGTATGGAAGGCCAGCAGGGACAAAAACGTATCCAAAAAGATACAACCAAATATGGAAGGCCACTAAAGTCATAGTTACGTAAAGGCAAATTAGCAAAAAGGCAAAAATACCCAAATGCCTATTAAAAGGAGGGACTGTCCCCACCACAGACACACGGAACCCCCGATAGAAAGCAGGGCTTGAAGAATGAGGGAAATAAAAACTACAAACCGCGAAAGACCGCCAACAACCGCCGCTTAATAGGGAAATCCAGCTAGATTGCCCCGCAGGGCTACAAAGAACTATCAACCGCGAAATTTTGATATCCAACTAGATTGCCCCGCAGTGCTACAAAAACTACAATCATTAAAACATAATTATCTTGCTAAGTCGTGGCACTTGCTACATATACACGCATTTCTCAGCTTCAATTTGAAGTAAATCGCACTGACTCTGTGTCTCGCTGGCATCGTCAACATTGGGTATGTGTTGTTCATATTTACATTTTCTTAGTTGCCTTGAATAAAGTTTATTAAAATGTATATGTATCCCTATTAACATTACAGTCACGCGGTAGCTGTGACCAGCAAGTTTTAAAAATAAACGGCTGATAAAGTTTTATTAAATTATTTACTGTCATAAATCAAGGATAACATATAATTTCAAACATCTATGTTTCGTTTTATTCGTTTTATGGAGTACTTCGTAACCCGATGAGTTTCCAAACTTAAAGCTGCTTGGCTACATTCATAAAAAGAAATAAAATCCACCAAAAAAACGTTGACAACGTAAAGAAAGCAGCAAGTTTAAAAAGCCCCCACCTCGGCTCACTTTTTGAAACTTGGTCCCATTTTGAATATCAACAGCAAATCGGTGTTTTTAACGTTTAAACAATAGCATCATTGCCATTAACATGCCTACTTATTATAACACAAAACATATAGAGGATATTGGCCAAAAACAACATAATAACCTTTCTGATCGTTCCAGAATGCTAACAACTTAATATCGCATCGGCACATTAAAGATACATAACACTTCTGGAAATGTTTTAAGTTAATAATTATGACAAAGTTTAAATCAGTATCTTTTACAAATGGGACCAAGTTTCAAAAAGTGAGCCGAGGTGGGGGCTTTTTAAACTTGCTGCTTTCTTTACGTTGTCAACGTTTTTTTGGTGGATCATATAATACACGGGTCATACTTTGACTGGTGGTACGTAATCTGCAGTACTCTATGCTACAACTGGTTTATATTCAACATTGTGAAGTACACAAATTCTTACGCAGATTGAATTTTAAACGGGTAAATTATGCAGGAAGAGTGAGAGCACGAGTGAGAGTAAGATTTACTAGAACTAACTAGTAATCTAGTATGATCCCAATTTCATGAATGATCTCTATAAGATGACATCGTTTTGCTGTCTGGTCTGCTAAAGTTCCAATCCAAGCAAAATTCAACTTCTCTGAACCAAAGTCATTTATTTTCATAAAGAATCATTCAGCCGGCTTTTAAATTGTTATTTGGGACTTGTCGTACCATCAGTTAGTAGTCTCCCAGGCGGTTTAGGACTGAATCAGCAGCAGGCATTTACGTACCCTTATTTACCGTAGTCTCCTCCGCCGCCGGTTTGTGTTGAATGAGCGGAATCATCTCGGCTGTGGAGGAGACCAGTGAAACGACTTTTGAGCATAATTAGCGCCCCTACAAAAATGTTTTGGAAGCAAAAACTAAAAATCACAAATCTTTTATGACGTTGATTTAGATCAACTTATGATTTGTGATAAATGGGGGACGTTTTACTTCCTGGAACCCCAAACCAGGCGTCCTCTACCCATCAGATGGGTAAAGGCTTAACTTCAATCACAATTTTAGAAACATTCACGAGTTCTTATAAATGGTGTAAAATTACGAAAATATAATCCATGGTGTCAACACGAAAATCCATTTTCTGTCTCGAAATCGGCGACACATCACGAAACGCCCCTTAAAATGCGATACCGTTGATTGAAATTGTTTTGGCCCTCTAATCATGTCAAACGAGTTCGACGACAGAGGTCGCACTTCTAGTTGTCTGTGTTTTACCCCAAATCAAATGGAAAACAATGCCTTCTGGGTTCTTATTGGTCACGCCCACGTCACTCCCTTTACGTGTTATATTCATTCATTCATTCATCAGTTATATACTCTAGTAGATAGCGACGAGCGATAAACAAATACAAATGAGCTTGAATGTTACACTGTTGGCCAGAAAGTACAATCGATCTCATTGGATCAAAAATAACCTATTGAGTACTATCAGTTATTCACAGCCCATTGAGCAGTATCATGCCTGTATCGGACGCAACACGTTGAAGTAAACATTACATGATTGTCTATGGTATGTGAATTTATATCTTGCATTAAAATGTATTAAAATGTATCAACTGTTACTGCGAAACATTCATGAAAACTGGCATGCATGTTATTAAGTTATGCCGTCCAGTGAATACCAGTTGTAGTAACTACAAATTTCGAAAGTTTGAGGAGCAGGGAGTTTAAATTATTGGAACTGAGTGAATACACATAGATCGTAGGACTGGCGAGCGAGTCTAAGATGGAACCATTTTCCAAGTGGTATAGCCACAGATAAACATGGCTGTCTAATTATTGAGTACCGAGTTCGTTCCGCATTCTATTTGCATTATTATCTGGGTTCGCCGGACCTTTTGCAATGTAAGTCATATCAGTGATTAATGTCTCATAATTTCAGACAGAGTAGTTTGTCGCGGGTGAGAATTCTATTATTGTTGGGCCTAATCGTGTGCATCGATGGCATCGATAGATTCATTTTACTATCAACAGAGCATAGTTGAACAAAACAGGCCATGGTAAATTGCAGATGTAAACCTGTTATTTCTGAGATAAATTTCACGCAAATGGTTTGTTCATATGTATAAATAAGTGTCATCGCTCGACATTTCAAAAATTCCCGGGACAAGTTGAAAAGGTCTGGCAGTTGTTGCAAAGGGAAATGCGTGACGGGGGAAGAGGTCCAAAATTCGATTCAGTCCATGACATAGCCAAGGGGGCAGCTGCCCCATGTGTAACATCTACGAGTTCGTCAGAACGCCATACTAAAAGTCCCACAACATCCCCGCAGAGGAAAGGACCTACTCACCATTCCAGAAAAATACAGCACTCGTGTTTTGAGATTAAAAAAGGTCTAGAGAATTGTACGAAGTCTAATTTATGCATTCTAATTTTTGGAAAAGACATGCTTCATTTAAGGGAAGGGGTATGAACGTTTGGACATTATTTATTTTGGGACATTAGAGCACATCAGCAGACATATCGAATTGCATTCTGAATACGAAGAATGTCCTTCTGATATCAAATAATTTTGATTTTTTTTTAATTCGCAATGTTATACACATTTTATGGCAAATCATTAAAAATTGATATTTTTGATATTAAACAGTACTTGAAGTTAACTTTATAAATCTGATGACTAAGAATATATATCATTAGGTTTATAAAATTTATTTCGAGGACTGTTATATATCAAAATTTGAAAAATATCAAATTTTAATAATTTGTCATAAAATTTGTATTATATCGTGAATTTCAAAAATGAAAATTATTTGATATCAGAAAGACATGCTTCGTATTCAGAATGCAATTCGATACGTCTGAGGTGCTCTCGTGTCCCACAAAAATACTGTCGAAACGCCATAAACGCTCATTCTAGATCCCTTAATAAAGTAATACTTAATCAGTGTCAAAATGTTCATTTTGATAGTACAAATATAATTAGTGGGATTTTTAGCGGGTTCGCCGTCGGACAAGTTTAGAACTGTCAAGCTTTCGTCAGGAGTAGCTCTGACTTCTTCAGGACAAAGTACTTAAGAATGAGACATGTAGACTGCCCCTTGTCTACTGATGACTCTGAAAAGAATCGTTCACTGAAGACTGCCCCTTGTCAACAGAGAACAAGCAGATCTCGCCTATCTGCTAATAAAGGTTTTGGTGGCTCTGAAAAGAGCCGTTCACTGAAGACTGCCCCTTGTCTACAGAGAACTAGCAGATCTCGCTTATCTGCTAATATAAAGGTTTTGGTGGCTCTGAAAAGAGCCGTTTGCTGAAGACTGCCCCTTTGTCTACAGAAACTAGCAGATCTCGCCTATCTGCTGATTTTATAAGTTTTGGTGGCTCTGAAAAGAGCCGTTTGCTGAAGACTGCCCCTTGTCAACAGAAACAAGCAGATCTCGCCTATCTGCTGATTTTTTGTAAGTTTTGGTGGCTCCGAAAAGAGCCGTTCACTGAAGACTGCCCCTTGTCTACAGAAAACAAGCAGATCTCGCCTATCCAAATATAGTACAAATATAGTACGAAAATAAAGAATAGTTTGCATTAGGGGCACACCATTAAGATTTCCATGGTGTGGCATGCGAGATTTTTTAAATAAAAAAAATAGTTGCCCACTAGAGAAATGAAAAAAATATTGCCTCACCCAACTCTGTAAAAAAATATTAAAAAATCTGCGGCAAATGTAAAAGCCTGCCCCAAACTCCCATGTTCCCCCCTGAGAATCAAACTTTAATAACTAGGTAATAGCAAAATAGGTTAAAAAAAGGTCAATGGGATTTGAAATTTTACACAGTGTTGCCTAGGTAACAAAACATCCTAGATAATGCAAACTATTCTATATTTGAATTCGGATTAGCGAACCATTTTTTCGGACAAGTGAACCTTTCTAGGTGTTTTGGGAAAAGTCTAGATCTTCAATACGAAAGATCACAATTTTCAAATGATTGTCGGCGTTTCCTCCCAGCTACATACATTAGATTTATCAATTTTACTTCGAGGACTGTTAGATGTTAAAAATATCAATTTTGAATAATTTGTCATAAAATTTGTAGCATATTGCGATTTTGTTTATAAATCTAATTATTTGATATCACAGGGACATTCTTCGTATTCAGATAGGTAATTCGATAGGTCTGATGTGCTCTCATGTCCCACAAAAAATACTGTGTAAACGTTCATACCAGAACCCGAACAGTATGAGTACATTATGCACACCAACGTGTGACGCGAGGGAAGAGGACACAATGAAATTTGTCGTCATTTTTTTTCATATGCGTAAATATTGACCGGTAGGCCTACCTACATGGATATGATTGCACCTGAACATTTTGTGAGTTTTGTTTAATATCGCAGCCAAGAGCCAACTTGGAGGGATTCTTTAACTCTGTTTAATTTTTTTCAGGAAATGTAAATCCCTGAAATCGTTAACCCCAGCAATTAGAGATCAGTCACTTAATTCAACTGAATGTAGACAATGCAAGTGGATGTTGCGAATCCGGTAATAAACACTTTTGTCCTGACTTTTTACGCAGTTTACTCACACACTACCAGATTTCTTTTGGTCATTGAAATTGACTTGATTTCAGCGAAGTGGGCTATTATAGAAGTGATATCTACGGGGATATCTATAACAAAAGAATCATTATATCAAGTTGTTCGTATAATAAAAGGGTCGTATTTTGCCAACCATGCATTTTTATAGCTGAGTATTTCTTTATAAAATCTGCGATGATCCCTGAACAAAAATCGTTATCAGTATTATATCAAAACCAAAGAAAAGGACCATCCAATAATGGTGTTCTTGTTGTTGATTGAATAGAGAAGCCCTGCTTGTTTGTTATCGATTGACTCATCTACTATTTCCATGGTCGAACAAATTGTTCGAACAGTGTGCAGCATATTCAATAAAGCATACTTTTTTTTTGGACAGTACACTCAGAACGTTAGTCAGTTGCTGGCTATTGTTTGTTATACAAGGCCCACTCAGTCATTTAATTTATAGGCACTGGAAGCGAACGAATTCGGTGAACATTGAAATGAGCAAGATTTTGAGCTACACCTTTTCACGTTATGATTTATTTGAAATCAAAAGGGCATTTCGTGATTCGCAGCCTCATCCCCACTTTTCTAAAAAAAAGTTGAGATTTTTATACCAACTGGATACCTCTGACTACATAATCAGTGGCTCCGGAACCGCCGGTGCCTGGGGGGGCCCGGCCCCCTCAATAATTTTGGTGGGGGGGGGGCCAAGTACCCTAGAGCCCCCCCCCCCCCAATAATCTGAGGTAAAATTCATAATTTTAGGGTAAAATTCATAATTTTAGGGTAAAATTCATAAATTATTTGGGTAAAATTCATAATTTTAGGGTCAGATTCATAATTTTAAGGTAAAATTCATTATTTTAGGGTATAGGCCTTAATACAAAATGTAAGGTACAATTCATGTAAAAATGTATGCATGTCAAAAGCTTCCGCGCTCCACGCGACAGGGGGATACCCCCTCCCGCACCCACCCCTTCAGCGTTTCGCGCCTCGGAGAAGGCCACAAACTTTGCCCCCCCAATATTCAAAATCTTCCCGAGCCTCTGATAATGTTTATGTACCAAAACTTTCTTGCAGATTAAAGGCCCATTCAGTGATTTGCTCATCCGGACGATCGTAAAAATCATCAAAATTCAGATTTTGGTACCTTTGTAATTGGCATAGATGTGCTAACATAGCCTGCTAGTGGTTCGGTCGAAAGCCGTGTATTTTAGACAAAATAAAGCATTTGCATGATTCTGGACTTTTGATACTGACAGTACAAAAGTCCGACTCGAGATCGAAAGAAGCTCACTCTCCACGTACCAACACGCGTTGCGTATTGTTTCTACTACTTATTACATCAGTAGCTACTATTTTAAACAAAATACACAATTTTAACTGTTTTTCATATTTGAATTGACCGTTAGTTTGCCTCGGTGACCTTTAACATGTTTAATTGCTTATTTTGTTTTCTACTACAAAAATTAAGCGTCTGTTTTAAATCAATTTAGACTCTACTTCCCCGTGTTAGAAACACTGGACTAGGAAGTTTTTCCAGTCGATTGGTGGCGCACTGTACGAAAATCTCGATTTTCTCGAGTCGATCTGAGTTGAAGTAGAAAACCTTTCTAAAACTTCTGTTTTTGACTAATTTGTCGATGTATTCAGGGAAAAGTGGTTTAATGAAATTCTGTAGACTTATTCTTTATTTCTAAGCAACTCTGACAAATTTCCATTTTTTTTAATGTTCCGGTGAAATCACTGAAAGGGCCTTTAATTTGTTTAGCAAAAATATCGCCAAATTTGAATTCGTTCTGGTATACCAGAACGAAATTACAACACATTGTCTATGGTGCAGTGTAAGACACATAATCATGCACAAACCGCGAACGCAAAATCGGAATCAACTGAAATTTTTGTAATAAGCTTTTTTCGTGGATATCTACTGAAAAATGTCATAAAAAGAGGATGCTAGGATCACGAAATCCTCCTAAGAAACATGCCCGAAACTGGTGTCAAATGACGGAGAAAAAAGGTCACTGGAAACGAAGAATTATAGTCGTGTTGTCTCAATGTTATTGTTAATACCCCCTCCCCATTCCCCACCAAACAATGTTGGGAGAAGATATGGTGAAGATGGTCATATTGGGCATGCCAACATTGTACGGGGTAGAAAGGGGACCATTTCCAATAAGGCCTTATAAGTGTTCGAACAATTATTTCTAAGATTGTGGGCCCCCCTAAGGTTAGTCTACTGTAGTAGACCAGTTTAATTTATCATTCCCTTAATTAATCTCTCTGACCTGACCATGGAAAAGTCATCATTCCTGTTCTGATTCAACAGCTCAGATATCCATGAGAAAACTGCTTTTTTCTCTGGGCAGGGCAGTCACTGGAGATGTGATGTGTTTCGTCATAGATTTTAAATGGTTTTATGCATGGAAACGTATGAATTGTTTATCAAAAAAAAAAAAAAAAAAAAGGAATGCAGCGCAGTCTACCCTAAGGTCAATTCCACCTAAAATGTGAAATGATGTGGCCTTGGCGGGGATATTAAACTGCATTTCATCACCCGTGTTAAGGGGGTACTACACCCCTGCCCAATTTTGTGCCTATTTTTGCATTTTTCTCAAAAATTATAGCGCATTGGGGACAAGTAAGATATTTATATTATAGGGGCAAGGACTACAACTACTGCACTGGAAATTTTATTTCAGCACAGACAACAGTTGCGGAGTTACAGTCAAAAATGAGGGAAAACCAATATTTGATCAATAAATCAATAACTACTTGCTTTGAGTTGCTGAATTTTCAGTACAGTAGTTGTAGTTCTTGCCCTATACTATACATATCTTACTTGTCACCAATGTGCTATAATTTTTGAGAAAAATGTAAAAATAGGCAAAAAATTGGCCAGGGGTGTAGTACCCCCTTAAACGTAGACAAAAACATGGTGAAACATAAACATCGAGCTAAATCGATGGTGAAAGTTTACAACACAATACAATTCAGCATCGATTTTTAAGCGGATTTAATCCACCCATTTCCCCGGGCCATTTCCATGCTGGATGGAATCAGAGAAGATGAGAATATCTCTGATGGAATATAGGAGGTGGTCGACAGAAATAGTACAAGGTGTAGCTGAATAACAAAAGAATCCACACATCCAGTGCTTGTGCATGCAACTTTGGAATAGGATCGATGAAAAGTATATGTGGTCATTAGTGTGTGACCTTGTAGTAAACAGAGCATTCGATCAAGTAAGATGTGGTGTATAAAAAAAAAGGCTTCGTACCTTGTAAAAAGTTCTTTTTTTCCATAAAATGTTGCATAGGTGTTGAGAAAAGGAATGACAAATTTTGAAAATCCAGGTTTTTTGCACAATTTTGTTTGTGGAGCTCTCAACGAGTTGACAAAAACATGCTATGTACAAAATCCCTATACTAAAAACTACCATGCATGAGTGGCTATTATTAAGTTGACTGCATGCGTCTATGGAGTTTGTTCTCAGATAGTTTATATAATGCCATATTATGTTGATCACTCGCACCCGTAAAGCAGGGCATACACGAGGCAATTTCAATTGCAAGGCCCATTACTTAGTGGGTGAGTTATGTGCACACTGACCATGAAGCTGAGCAATTGATCAAAATACACGAAGCAATGTGGGGCCTTGCAATTCCTTGAGCGTGGTCATAGGTTTGGAGATATACTCAAAACATAAGTAGTGGTTAATGATTTTCGTAATCATATCAAAATGGTCCATGTGTTGTCCTGAAAGCAAAAGATTGCCATCCTCTACTGTATCTATGCAATTTTTCATAAAGAAAAGGCCAAGGAAAACTAAGATCAAAAGGGCTGAACGCCAACAACAACAACAATATAGCCCTACAAGCAAGTGTATTATAATGTAGCATGTGCACAAATATAATGTTGTGGGTGGTGAATCAAGCTGGTCCCTACACAGAGCATGTCTCTACTTTTTTGCCTGTTGCTCGGGGGATTAATTTGCCTGATGCTTGGGGGATTTTAAAATTCCTTGCAAATCTAAAAAACACGGACCAATCTTTTTTCAAGGTGTGTGCAACAGGCAATTGCTTGGAAAAGGTAGGTAGGCCTATCCAGTGGCACAAAAATCTCATCTTCTTTCGAGGAATGAGGCTGTGGATCACGAAATGCCCTTTTAAAAGCCCAAAATAGGGAGGGCGAGTTAGCGCAGCGGTAGGTCCCTCGCTTTGCACCACTGAGGTCCCGGGTTCAAGCCCCGGCGCGACCCAAGGACTCATGTGCACTTGGTTTATCCTGATTCCATGTTCGCTCTCGCAGGTTTTCTCCGGGATCTCCTGTTTATATCGTAAAAATCGGTGATTAGTTGTTTGGTTATCAAAACTTCCTTCACCCAATGCAATTTGGGGAGCTGCACAGATAATTGGTGGATGTTACAATCTAAATGCTGATAGGTGTGCGCCGTTCGGCAGCAACCTAGTTGATGCGATCTGATTGTGATGATTCACCAAATTTGCAACAAATATTTCTTATGACATTTATTTTGATCTGGAGATGTCGATTATCATGTCCATTGCAGGTTACATTAACTTACGCCCAACAAGCTCCAACATCAAATAAACGAGTTGACAAAAACATGCTATGTACAAAATCCCTATACTAAAAACTACCATGCATGAGTGGCTATTATTAAGTTGACTGCATGCGTCTATGGAGTTTGTTCTCAGATAGTTTATATAATGCCATATTATGTTGATCACTCGCACCCGTAAAGCAGGGCATACACGAGGCAATTTCAATTGCAAGGCCCATTACTTAGTGGGTGAGTTATGTGCACACTGACCATCGAGCAATTGATCAAAATACACGAAGCAATGTGGGGCCTTGCAATTCCTTGAGCGTGGTCATAGGTTTGGAGATATACTCAAAACATAAGTAGTGGTTAATGATTTTCGTAATCATATCAAAATGGTCCATGTGTTGTCCTGAAAGCAAAAGATTGCCATCCTCTACTGTATCTATACAATTTTTCATAAAGAAAAGGCCAAGGAAAACTAAGATCAAAAGGGCTGAACGCCAACAACAACAACAATATAGCCCTACAAGCAAGTGTATTATAATGTAGCATGTGCACAAATATAATGTTGTGGATGGTGAATCAAGCTGGTCCCTACACAGAGCATGTCTCTACTTTTTTGCCTGTTGCTCGGGGGATTAATTTGCCTGATGCTTGGGGGATTTTAAAATTCCTTGCAAATCTAAAATACACGGACCAATCTTTTTTCAAGGTGTGTGCAACAGGCAATTGCTTGGAAAAGGTAGGTAGGCCTATCCAGTGGCACAAAAATCTCATCTTCTTTCGAGGAATGAGGCTGTGGATCACGAAATGCCCTTTTAAAAGCCCAAAATAGGGAGGGCGAGTTAGCGCAGCGGTAGGTCCCTCGCTTTGCACCACTGAGGTCCCGGGTTCAAGCCCCGGCGCGACCCAAGGACTCATGTGCACTTGGTTTATCCCGATTCCATGTTCGCTCTCGCAGGTTTTCTCCGGGATCTCCTGTTTATATCGTAAAAATCGGTGATTAGTTGTTTGGTTATCAAAAACTTCCTTCACCCAATGCAATTTGGGGAGCTGCACAGATAATTGGTGGATGTTACAATCTAAATGCTGATAGGTGTGCGCCGTTCGGCAGCAACCTAGTTGATGCGATCTGATTGTGATGATTCACCAAATTTGCAACAAACATTTCTTATGACATTTATTTTGATCTGGAGATGTCGATTATCATGTCCATTGCAGGTTACATTAACTTACGCCCAACAAGCTCCAACATCAAATAAACATTTTGAGTAGGCCTATTTTGGTCCCACATAACTTAGTACCGAAAGGAATTACCCGCCTTTGTATGCCAAATTTGGGATATTCGAAGCAGAATTTATGTCTGCGCATTATGACACCTCATTTGTTGATGTCGCAGTGTACATTTTATAGTATGTTGGCATTTATTCCACAATTGAATGTTCAGATGGGTTTTTATTCGTCCCAAAAATGGCATCTCAGTGTTGCCGCTGCCACTGCCAACGAAGATAATTTGATGCAACACTTCCTTCTAGAATCTGTGATGCAACAACACCAAAGGCTGCCGAGCAGAAACACGCAGCCCAGGGATGACATTATTTCTATGGTGTAATAATTTTAAATCATTATGGTTTTAGTGTGCTTCCTTGGCTTTCGTGAGACTAACATCAAGAGTGCTGCTGCTACGGGAATGAGAACCACACAGTGACGAAGGCACGGATTGAGGGTTTCCACACATGAAGCACAAGATCAAAAGTTCATTTCAATGAGGAGCAATTTTAGGGCACGAAAGGTCACAGTTTGCGCTGTCCACAACCCATTAATCTACATGTACACGCGGAGATGTTTTGATTTTGTCTATACTGACCGAGAGAATCGCAGTATAGGCCTCTAGTGCTATATCTACTGAAGATCAAATTAAAATTTCAAGCAGTGAAGACTTGCTTTAAAAATGTTTTACAACTTGCTTTAAAATCATTATTTTTGACCGCCATGTTGCGCAACTATTATAGGCCTCACACAACTAACACGGTTCTAAGGTAAATAAAATAGAGGAGAACAAAATCACACACCTCCCTCCCTCATCAATGCATGGGAATCCTGAAGACGAGAACCAACTATAAACCCGGCCTATAGGCTACACATTAATTTTATGCGGCCTTAGAACGTTTCCGTATTATTTTCCTGAAATCTTGTAGGCCTAGCTATAGGCTTACCCTATTATTAATGTGTGGCAAAACCTCTTCCCACGTCCTCCCACCCCCCCCACCCCCCCACCTTTGGACCTGCCAAGTGGCTTAACGCTTGCCCATGCCCATCCCCTTTCAGCCAGGGGCGTATAGATTTCTTTTTGACATTGGGGGATGGGGTTGGGAAAAAAAATCTTGAATCCAGCACCTTTTGGTGACAGAACTAGTTTATGTTATAAATGCGCGTGAAAGGTGCAAAAATTTTGCTATTTTGAAGCTAAACTGATGAAATATGGTGCAAAAGTGGACTAAATATGAGGTTAATTTGATCAGAAACCCATATTCAGGCGTCGACATTGGGGAGATGATTGTATGGACCATCCCCCTGGCAAAATATTGGGGGGGGGGTTCCCCCGGATCTACGCTTATGCTTTCAGCCATCCGGCCTCTACCCCCCTCGTTGGTCATGACCTCCACTAACCCTAACCAGTGGCGTACCGTGGCCGCTCCTACCCCGGGGGCTGAAGAAAATTCAATTTTGCCGCCCCTTCCTCAACAGCCCGAAAAGGTTGACCCAATTTTTTTTTTCATTTAGCAAAAAAGTAGGCCTACTGTTTTGCCAAATGAAACAGCTAAATATTAAAGCCCTAATATACTCAAAATGCTAAAATAATACTAGTAAAAGATTATCTGTGTTCTGTAAGCTGCATAAGCGACTGCTAATACCTTGTTTAGGATTTTCAAAAGAAGTACATGCATGTGCAACCATGACTGTTTCAAAATAGCCCGCTAAAATGCAAGTAACTCCGAGGTCGTGCATTGAATTGGTTTGAATTTAGCTACGTTTCATTTAATAAAACAAGTATTATCTACTCAAGATAGTATTTATTTAACAAATTCATAGAAATTGAAAAAGGATGAACGTAGGCCTATTTTCTACTGATGTATACATTTTAATTGGCGTTTTAATTGGTGATGATACCATACAATACTTCAAGCTTCGACTCATAAAAAATGGGAAAATATTCAGATTTTTAAAGCCAGTTTGAAAGAGTGTCATTTAGTGTATACTTTCATTTACACTCATTTTTTAATTGCTATCTTCGGTAGATAGCTGACGTGCGTACAATAATCAGGCCGGTCTGCAGCCGAACTGTCAAGTAAAAGAGCGCCAACTCTTGTTCAATTAGTTTTGGATTTAGGGAAAACAATTTGGTGCAACAAGTAAATGAATGGGTCTAAGTGAAAGGAAGAAGACGCCTTGACATTACAACTTTTGTTTAATTTTGTTCCGGTATATTGAGCCAGAAGGGAAACTTCCCTTACCCTTAGTGATCCCAGCGAAAGTGTAAAAAAAATTAAAATTGTTTATAAATTGCTTAAAGGTGAAGGATAAGTCATTGAAATTGCATTTTGATATTTTTGAAAATGACAAATTTGGCAAAAAACTAAGAAAACCGTCAGCAGTATTAACGAAGTTGAAGCCCCATTCAAATACATGTACCGGTAGCTAATATAAATTATAGATTCATGTAAAATGTCTTATTTCGTCTTTAAATACACGCATTGGGCTGAACCACTATACTAGCAGGCTACCCAGCAAACACAAAACGTTTTCGACATCATTCGCAAAAGGTTATAAAAGGTTGTCAGAAAACGTTTAAATGTCGGGTTATATAAAGGGTATATTAAGAGTATAAAACGTTTTCTTTACATTCAAAAACATTTTTTGATAATCTACTGCTCAGCAAACAAGAATGTTTTACAGAAAACGTTTAAATGTCGGGTTATATAAAGGGTATAAAAACGTTTTAATAACATTCCAAAAACATTCTTGAAAACTTGATACAAAACATTCTAAACAGAATGTTATTTTGGGGTTGAAAAAATATTTTGTGAAAAATGTTTGCCCAAAATATTTGCAATAACGTTTTAAAAACGTTTTCATGACCTTTATATAACCCGACATTTAAATGTTATTAAAAGGTTTTGAAAAGAACATTTAAGAACATTTCTGTGTTTGCTGGGTTCAAAGATTTTAACATAATGTTATTTAAGTATTGACAAAATATTTGGCAAAAATTGTTTGCAAAAATAGTTTAAAATAACATTTTTGAAAACATCTAAAAATATTGTTGTAGTGTGTTTTCATACAAAACGTTTTAAAACGTTATCATGACCTTTATATAACCCGACATTTTAATGTTATTAAAACGTTTTACCTAAACCAAAAGCCAAAATATAACTTATTTAAAACGTTTTTAAAACGTTTTTGTGTTTTCTGGTATGTCCAAAGGTACCAAAATCTGAATTTTGATGATTTTTACGATTGTCCGGATGAGCAAATCACTGAATGTGCCTTTAGGCCTAATTAGTCTGCTAGTGGTTCAGCCGAATTCTGCTGTTTTCTTCGGGGCTTTTTTTTGCCAAATTTTTCATTTCAAATAAAATTATACCAAATTAGAATTTGAATGACTTATCATTCACCTTTAGCAACCTATAAACAACTTTTTTTCTATCACTGAATGGGTCTTAAAGGTAGATATGGGCGGATGGGCGGTCGAATGAAAGTAAAGACATCAGTAGCTACCAGTGGCGTAGCGAGGGGGGGGCAAAGGCAGCTTCCTCTCTGTGAGAAGGCTTGCCTCCCTCTTCCCCCCCCTACCACCACCCCCATGCTGTTCACCCTGATATTTAAGATTTTTAGCCCATTTTTGACCATTTTCGTCAAAAGTCTTAATACAAGACTGCCCTATACCCCAAGCCTAAGCCCTAACCCTAAATCTTTTGTAAACGAGGACTGGACTAAAGTCTAGCAACGCTGAAATATTTATTTTAAAAAAGTTGCAGTCCCCTTCGCCCACCCTCTGACAAAGTGCTGGCTACGCCACTGAAACACACATGTGACCCAATGTGAGTAGGCCTAAATGAGGCACATTGTGGGAAATATCAAAATTGAAATGTACTCATATTTTTGTAATCTGCATTATAAACTAATGAACATTTTGAAACCAAAATCAACATACTGCATCAGCATTCCTATCATAAGTAATCATTTTGATGCGAACATTTAATCAATTGTGCCCTTGTTTCACATTTCGCGCGTTATATAAAAATGGTGTTTGCCGTAATGTGCCTCATTTACTCATTCACACGTCATAAGGGTATAATAAATGAGGTCCATTATGACATTTCAATTATGCAGTTATGGACCCTCCTTGTGGGGTTATATACAAATGTGAGCCAAATTGACGTGAACCTAGTAGGCCTATACCATCATGCCGGAGTTAACATTTTTATGGACCTGATGGGCCAGGTAGGTTAAAATGTATAGGGCTCCCTAGCACCGTCACTGACGTGCCCAGGCCGCTCCTACCCAAAGAGGCCGGGTGGGGAAAAGGTAAAGGTGTATTATGTTGCCCCTTCAACAGCCAAAAAAGGTTGGCCCATTTTTTTTGGTAAAGGTGAAGGTTTGTAAAAGTGGAGGAAAAAAAGGATAAGGCGCCAGCAACCGAAAATTACAAATTTGTTTGATTTGTAGGCCCCCTATGTATAATTCCTTTGGTTTCACAATTCTTAACCATTTCTGGTAATTTTTCAGCGCTTGTTTCTTTAATAGGGTACCTGCAGGGAATATGGGACCATTAAGGACGTTTAGCTTATTTGCATAAAAACTAAAGAAGATATGCCCATAAGAGATTGTTATGATGAACAACCTGTCCTTTAAGATTAATAAAACAGGCAATGTTACCTTGTTTTTATGTTTGTTTGGACGCTATGACGTCAAAATGACGTCATCTTCAAGTGTCCCATATTACCTGCATGTGCAGGTAATATTCCTACTTGCACGGTTCCGCCATTATGCACTATGTGCGGGAGAGCCTCGAACTGGCAGCATACATGAAAGGAAGAATTATGTAACCTTACACAGAACGTTATGACTAGTTCAATTCCCATTCATGTATGCTGCCAGTTCGAGGCTCTCCCCTGCACATAGTGCATAATGGCGGAACCGTGCAAGTAGCGAATGGGACACTGTGTTATCTCTATGGTGAAAATCAAAAAGTTCAGAAAATCACTCTTTTGTTCTAAAAACATTTTTGTTACATGATTTTGAATGTTAAATGCAAATTTCTACAAGAAAATTCAATTTTCTAAATAGTTTTGCTTTTCGCATTGACAATGCACACAATTTCCTATGTGTCCCATATTACCTGCACCCATTCAGTTGAAAATCAGAGAAAATAATCATTTATAAAAGGAAAGTGCCACTTGTCAGTGGAATTTTACCTGCTGATAAGCTTAAGGGCTGGGGTATGAACGTTTGGACAGTATTTATTTTGGGACATCAGAGCACATCAGACATATCGAATTGCATTCTGAATACGAAGAATGTCATTCTGATATCAAATAATTTTGATTTTTGAAATTCGCAATTTAATACACATTTTATGGCAAATCATTAAAATTTGATATTTTTGATATTTACCAGTACTTGAAGTAAACTTTAGAAATCTGATGATTTATACTTAAAGTGTATGTAGGTGGGATGAAAAGCCGACGATCAATTGAAAATTTTGACCTTTCTTATTGAAGATATGGATTTTTTCCCCAAAACACCAAAAAAATTAGGTCTTTTTGGGAAAAAATCCATATCTTCAATATGAAAGGTCAAAATTTTCAATTGACCGTCGGCTTTTCCTCCCCTGCTACATACACTTTAAGAATATAACATTAGATTTATATAATTTACTTCGAGGACTGTTATATATCAAAATTTGAAAAAATATCAAATTTTTATAATTTGCCATAAAATTTGTATTATATTGTGATTTTCAAAAAATGAAAATTATTTGATATTAGAAAGACATGCTTCGTATTCAGAATGCAATTCGATAGGTCTGAGGTGCTCTCATGTCCCACAAAAAATACTGTCGAAACGCAATAAACGCTCATTTTAGATCCCTTAACCCATCACCTAAAGATCATAAAAAATGACAAATGCCCCCTCAGTACCAGAGTTTTTGGATACACAATCATAAAATGTGACGTCATTGATTTTATATCAGGCCAAAAAACGACATAATGTTTTGGGCAATTTCACTCTTTTTGGCATTGATTTCCAAGATACACAGACTCCAAAACTGCATTTCTAGAAGCACAATTGATGTCTCTAAAACACTTAACAAATCAACTTAAAGTGTTTACCTTCTCTAAGCTACTTTTTGTTAAAATGGAAACAGGTGTCCCATATTACCTGCTGTCCCATATTACCTGCAGCTACCCTAATTCTTTTTGCCACCCTTCTTCTGCCACTCATTCCTTTTTGCCTCCTCAGTTTTTCCCCGGGTTGCTCGTGCCCCCAAAGCCCCCGCCCCATAAGCACTCACTGACCAAGAAAAAAAGGAGAGAGAAAACAGAGGCCTTTCTGGTGTCTTTCCAGCACCTTTATTCATCCTCCTTTATATTTTTTGTTGATTTGCTCGTGTCATCTACTTGTTGTTGTTTGTTTTTTTGTTGTTGTTGTTTTTGTTTTTTGCATCTCATAGTTCTTCTCTCACGTTTTCACTATTTCTCGCTGCAGTCAAGTTAGCTCAATTGATAAGGTGTTCGACTATGATGCGGGTTCGAAACCTGGCGATGGTTTGGTACGCTCTTGTGGATAATTGATATTAGCTTGAAATTTCCCTTGGACAAGTATAGGCCTAACTTAACTTGCTGCTAATTGGTTTGTTGTTTACGAAACTCGTGGAGTTGATCCTGGCTGTGAAGGTAAATTGTGTGCACAGTGTCTAGGATAGCCTATGCTTAAAGTCCATGAGTTGTTAGCAAAGTCCATGAGTATATGGAACGGTGCATGTAGGCCGTAATTGTCAGCGATAACCTTTGTGTGGGGGTGTGTGTGTGTGTTTTTATGAGTTTTGAGTGAAAAAATCAAATGTTCAGCGCAATTAAAGGCTGTTAGTTAAATTTGGGATATGAACACATCCAAATTGGCACGAAATGCATGCACAGACTTTCAAATCTGAACATTTTACGCTTGTATGACTTTGTTATCAGAAAAATTAAAGTTGTTTTCTCATTTATTACATCTATACCCCGCAGCTGTCAAGCTGGGGTTTAGCAAGCTCTGTGCCCTGGAGTCCTCTCAATGGAGTCCTTTCACTTTTAGAGCTCATATCTGCCAAGGATTCAAAACTTTTAGCACGAATGTATGGCGAGTAAACCTGGCCTACGGCTCTACTGCCCTCAAGCGTCTATTTCACGTTCAATGTCATGGATGAATGCGTCAAGGTCTTGGATTGCCTGCAACCAAGATTTCAATCAAATTGGTATTTAAACAAATCTCTGACAAAAAGAAAAGAATGTCAATTAAAATGATGCAAAATATATAAATAAAATGAGTCTTGTTCGCTCGAAAAACAGGTCCATATTACGTTTTTTAGTATATTTATTCAGGTATTTAGTGACGGAAGTAGAGGAGGGGAAAATCACAAATTCGAGGCCTATTTCCTGTTATGACTGCGCGTAAGAGTACAAAGGCCTCATGTGTGAGAATTTACTAACTAAATGGATCTTAAAGAGAAAGTTGAATAGCCAAATATTGCCAAAATGAAAGAGGTCACCATCATCATCATCATCATCATCATCATCATCATCATCATTATTAACATTACATCATCATCATCGTAAACATCATCATCATTAACACCGTCATTAATATCATCATCCTCGTCAACATCCATCATCATCGTTAACATCATCATCCTCATCATCATCATTAACATCATCATCATCATCATCATCATCATTAACATCATCATCACCATCATCATCATTAACATCACCATCATCATCATCATCATCATCATCACCATCATCATCATCATCACCATCATCACCATCATCACCGTCATCATCATCATCACCATCATCATCATCATCATCATCATCATCATCATCATCATCATCATCATCATCATCATCATCATCATCATCATCATCATCATCATCATCGTCATCATCATCATCATCATCATCATCATCATCGTCATCATCATCATCATCATCATCATCATCATCATCATCATCATCATCATCATCATCATCATCATCATCATCATCACCATCATCATCATCATCATCATCATCATCATCATCATCGTCATCATCATCATCATCATCATCATCATCATCAACATCATCCATCATCATCATCATCATCATCATCATCATCATCATCAACATCACCATCATCATCATCATCATCATCGTCACCATCATCATCATTAACATCATCATCGTCATCATCCATCATCATCTCTTGTCCCGAAATTTAGCATCGTCCCAGAACCATCGCAATATCTTTTTGCTGCGCTATCTTCAGTAGATAGCACATCTTAACCAGTAAATAATTTATTTGAATTTTACGTTCATTATTAATCATTATGATTAAAACAATTACCTTTTTAGATACCACAAAAAGATTTATCATTATCTTGTAGTATCTCGCTTGTTAAAATCTCTCTTTTTATTAACAACCTACAGAAAAGATTGATTGATATCAGATCAGCTTATTAATTAAAGATACAAAGGAAATGAGAACAGGGTAGCCTACTTTTTACACGGTTTCATAGATGCTGACATCGTAATTTTGTTTTCAATTTTGCAACACGTCGGACTGGTATATAATTGCGTAAAAAAGTACAACGCCCCTTTATAGGAGAAATTGTTTTTGTTTACATCCGCTTTAACGTGCGTTGAATTCCTTCTACTTGGAATTTTTTTCTAAGATATAACAAAAATAACAGAAATTATGCCAGTGGCTCTGTTAATCTAGCTAAACACACTCTAAAGCTAAATGTATACTACATCGCTAAGCGATATAGCGATTGATTTTTAGCTAATGAAATAGAGCGCCTTTTGTTGTGTTGGGAAAATCGAGCTTCTTTATTGGTCAAATACCAATCGCTCAGCGATGGAGTATAAATTGAGCTTAACACTAACATAGCCTAGTTAAGATTTAAATGAGAAGATAAAGGCCGCGCTCAAGTCTCAAAAACTATGCCTTCTTTTTTCCGAAACCCGTGGTGCGTAAAATTATTTTTTTAAATCCTTTTCTTTTCTAAGGATAATATTTGTTGGCAGATTTTCTTGTAATTTTGCCTGGAGATGTAAGATTGTTATCAAGAAATGTTCGCTTTCTTCAAAATGTCGGTGCTCATTTACAATGTAGTTTACGGTCTATTTGGAATATACACAAAAATACTTTACCATGGCAACAGCAAAATTGGTATACAGTTATGTGCATGGAATTAAGCCATATGGCATATTCATGACTTTTAAAGTATAAACTCGTAAACATCGGGTTTTTTTTTCTATCTATTTCTGTCTGTTTTAAGTAATCATAACTGAGAAAAGTGCGTAATGGTGAATCCAACGGAAGAGGACACGAAACACATCAAGGATAAATGATACAAGAGGATACCTTGAATATGTGAACAACAGGAAAGAAAAAGAGAAATGTATACCAACTTGACGTGGGGAAACGATGCAGACTAGACGATACAGAGAGGAAGGACAAAAACAGGAAATGTAGCATTAGAAGTATAGGTAAAGTTCGATAGCCAAAAATTACCAGTTCAGAGGCCCACAGAAGTGCTAAACCTGCAAAAACAACAGGGATCAATGGAAGTACAAAAGTGCATTAGAACAAGTGATGAAAATCACTGTGCACATAAACAGACACGATACACCAAATAACCAATGTAGGCACAAAACAAGCAAAGTTCAATAGCCAAAGATTATTACCAATTCCAGAGCGCACAGAAGTGTCAGGAAAATAGGACAAGAGTAGGCCTAGACTGGAAGTGATGAAAATCACTGTGCACATTGTAGACAAACAAAACCAAACAGACAAAAAACAACTGATGTTTCGAGCAGATAAACTGCTCTTCTTCAGGGACAGACAACAAAATATTAAATCAAGCAGCGAAAACTACATGCTGTCAATTTTGAATAGAATAGACAATTGGGCGTAATACTCACTCCAGTTGTTGAAGATATAGGTAAAGCCATGCGCGTATTTTGGGGGGCTTTGGGGCGCCAGCCCCGGGGTCAAAGTAGGGGGCGGCAAAAACGAAAGGGCGGCGGAAGAAGAAGGGGCGGCAAAAACGAATGGGGCGGTAAAATGAATCAGCAAATAAAAAAGGGCGCAAGAAATTGAAAAAGTATAAACAATTTTGAAAAAAGGTTGCTTTTAGGGTGCTATCGCCTAAATTCCTTTTTTTCTTTTTTCTTTTTTTTTTTTTGCTCTTCACTTTTCAAACGACCGTGAAAAAATTGGGTCAACCTTTTCGGGCTGTTAAAGAAGGGGCGGCAAAATTGTTTCTTCTTCAGCCCCCCGGGGTTGGGGCGGCCACGGTACGCCACTGAAAGCCATAATACAGGGGAGTATGGGTTTCATAATGATTAACTCTGACCAATTACATTTGAAAAACATACTCCTCTTGTGGAAGATATTTCCAATGGACTTTTGGAGCCAGCCGTATACCATATTCAGTGAAGAATGGTTCATAAATCGTGTGCTCTTAAATGATGGAATCTGGTCAATAAAAATTTAATTTAGACATCTTTGTTGGAAATGATATATCTCATGAACAAGAGCATTTTTATCATAAAATTCTATGCCCCTCTTTTTCATGTTTTTGTATAACTAATATAAAGTTAGTTATGAAAGCAGTTTCAAAATTTACGGAGAAACCCTAGTTTTTATGTTACATATTTGAAACAGCATGTAGTCCTATTTGCTGATATCAGTGTTGATGAAGTAGCTATCTACTGCTGATATCAGTGTTGATGAAGTATGACTATCAACTGCTGATGCAGTAGTTATCTACCGCTGATGTCAGTGAGCGTGTTTTAGTGTTGACGAAGTAGCCATCCAGTGCAGTGCGGATACTGCTGATATCAGTGTTATGAAGTAGCTATCTACTGCTGATATTTAGTGTTGATACAGCTATCTACTGCCGATACCAGTAGTGATGAAGCGCATATTAGCGTATAAGTACTGCAAAATCAATTGTTATTGCAGTAAAATCGTTCCGTATACAGCCACTATAAACACGCTCAGTTCAGTGTTGATGATAAGTATGACTATCTACTGCTGATATTAGTATTGATGAAGTATAGCTATCTATTGCCGATTTCGGTGTTGATGAAGTAGCTATCTACTGCTGATATCAGTGTTGATGAAGTATATACGACTGTCTACTGCAGATATTAGTATGCAGTATAACTATCTACTGCTGATATAAGTTTTGATGAAATAGCTATCTGCTGCTGATGTCAGAGTGTTGATGAAGTAGCTATAATACTCCTGATATCGGTGTTGATGAAGTAGCAATCAGTGAATCTACAGTCAGATATTAGTATGAAGTATAACTATCTACTGCTGATATCAGTTTTGATGGAGTAGCTGTCTACTGCTGATAGCGATGTTGATGAAGTAGCAATCTACTGCTGATATCATGCAGTGTTGACGAAGTACCGATCTAGTGCTGATATTTACTGCTGGTATTCGTATTAATGAAGTAGCTATTTGTTGCTGATATCAGTGTTGATGAAGTATGACTATCTACTGCTGATATTAGTATTGATGAAGTATAGCTATCTACTATACTGTTGGTATCCGTTTTGAATTGATGAAGTAGCTAACTACTTCTGATGTCACGTCAGCGTTGATGGATTAGCGATCTACTGCTGATATTAGTGTTGACGAAGTAGCCACCCAGTGCGGATTTTACTGCTGACATGGCCTATGTCAGTGTTTATGAAGTAGCTATCTACTGCTGATATTAGTATTGATACAGCTATCTACTGCTGATATCAGTATTGATGAAGTAAAGTTATCTACTGCTGATACCAGTGTTGATGTTGATGAAGTTGTCATCCACTAGTATGGATATTTACTGCTGATATTTGTATTGATGAAGTAGCTATCTACTGCTGATATTAGTATTGATACAGCTATCTACTGCTGATATCAGTATTGATGAAGTAAAGTTATCTACTGCTGATACCAGTGTTGATGTTGATGAAGTTGTCATCCACGAGTTTGGATATTTACTGCTGATATTTGTATTGATGAAGTAGCCATCTACTGCTGATATTAGTATTGATACAGCTATCTACTGCTGATACCAGTGTTGATGTTGATAAAGTTGTCATCCACTAGTATGGATATTTACTGCTGATATTTGTATTGATGAAGTAGCTATCTATTGCTGATATTAGTATTGATACAGCTATCTACTGCTGATATCAGTATTGATGAAGTAAAGTTATCTACTACTGATACCAGTGTTGATGTTGATGAAGTTGTCATCCACGAGTTTGGATATTTACTGCTGATATTTGTATTGATGAAGTAGCTATCTACTGCTGATATCAGTGTTGATGAAGTAGCCATCTGCTGCTGATGTCAGTGTTGATGAAGTATGACTGTCTACTGCAGATATTAGTATGCAGTATAACTATCTACTGCTGATATAAGTTTTGATGAAATAGCTATCTGCTGCTGATGTCAGAGTGTTGATGAAGTAGCTATAATACTCCTGATATCGGTGTTGATGAAGTAGCAATCAGTGAATCTACTGCAGATATTAGTATGAAGTATAACTATCTACTGCTGATATCAGTTTTGATGGAGTAGCTGTCTACTGCTGATAGCGGTGTTGATGAAGTAGCAATCTACTGCTGATATCATGAAGTGTTGACAAAGTAGCCATCTAGTGCTGATATTTACTGCTGATATTCGTATTTATGAAGTAGCTATTAGCTGCTGATATCAGTGCAGATTGATGAAGTAAAGTTATCTACTACTGATACCAGTGTTGATGTTGATGAAGTTGTCATCCACGAGTTTGGATATTTACTGCTGATATTTGTATTGATGAAGTAGCTATCTACTGCTGATATCAGTGTTGATGAAGTAGCCATCTGCTGCTGATGTCAGTGTTGATGAAGTATGACTGTCTACTGCAGATATTAGTATGCAGTATAACTATCTACTGCTGATATAAGTTTTGATGAAATAGCTATCTGCTGCTGATGTCAGAGTGTTGATGAAGTAGTCATAATACTCCTGATATCGGTGTTGATGAAGTAGCAATCAGTGAATCTACTGCAGATATTAGTATGAAGTATAACTATCTACTGCTGATATCAGTTTTGATGGAGTAGCTGTCTACTGCTGATAGCGGTGTTGATGAAGTAGCAATCTACTGCTGATATCATGCAGTGTTGACGAAGTAGCCATCTAGTGCTGATATCAGTGTTGATGAAGTATGATAGCTATCTACTATACTGTTGGTATCCGTTTTGAATTGATGAAGTAGCTAACTACTGCTGATGTCAGCGTTGATGGATTAGCGATCTACTGCTGATATTAGTGTTGACGAAGTGGCCACCCAGTGCGGATTTTACTGCTGACATGGCCGATGTCAGTGTTTATGAATTAGCTATCTACTGCTGATATTAGTATTGATACAGGTATCTACTGTTGATATCAGTATTGATGAAGTAAAGTTATCTACTGCTGATACCAGTGTTGATGTTGATGAAGTTGTCATCCACTAGTATGGATATTTACTGCTGATATTTGTATTGATGAAGTAGCTATCTACTGCTGATATCAGTGTTGATGAAGTAGCCATCTGCTGCTGATATCAGTGTTGATGAAGTATGACTGTCTACTGCAGATATTAGTATGCAGTATAACTATCTACTGATGATATAAGTTTTGATGAAATAGCTATCTGCTGCTGATGTCAGAGTGTTGATGAAGTAGCTATAATACTCCTGATATCGGTGTTGATGAAGTAGCAATCAGTGAATCTACTGCAGATATTAGTATGAAGTATAACTATCTACTGCTGATATCAGTTTTCATGGAGTAGCTGTCTACTGCTGATAGCGATGTTGATGAAGTAGCAATCTACTGCTGATATCATGCAGTGTTGACGAAGTAGCCATCTAGTGGTGATATTTACTGCTGATATTCGTATTAATGAAGTAGCTATTAGCTGCTGATATCAGTGCGGATTTTACTGCTGATATGGCCGATGTCAGTGTTTATGAAGTAGCTATCTACTGCTGATATTAGTATTAATACAGCTATCTACTGCTGATATCAGTATTGATGAAGTAACGTTATCTACTGATGATACCAGTGTTGATGTTGATGAACACCAATGGATAAATGGATATTTACTGCTGATATTTGTATTGATGAAGTAGCCATCTGCTGCTGATATCAGTGTTGATAAAGTATATAGCTACCTATACTGCTGATAATAGCCGCCGTATTGCTGTAAGTGTTGTCATTAAGTCCTCTATGATGAAGCAGACTTGCAGCTAGCATCTTCTACTGTACCGTACGGATAAAGTAGCTAAAGACCTTTATTATAATATACTGCGGACGTTAGTTTGATATGAACTTATGAAGTATCAATGAACAAGTTCTATGCTGGTTAATGGTTTTATTTTCAGAAAAAAATAATTGTTCTGAATAAAAACCTACACCTAAAACTCAAAACCTATATATTATTATAGCCTATTACTTCTGCGCCTATAACCACGAATGAAAATAACCCAAATCAAATCGGTAATGTTATTACAGCAAAACATATGGGATTTTATGATTTAGGTTATACAAACTAAGGTTGACATTAATTTCTTATGTTAGCTTTTATTATCCCATGTTTTCGTTGTTATCCAAGTTCCTCTCTTACAAAATATATTCACCTTGTATCCACTGGCTTAACTAATATACCGGTCGCCCTCAGAAATATTACGATTGGTCCCTCCCCTTCTATTAGGGGCACTTTGTGTTCCCCCTCACCCTGGGGTAATCATAACACTGATTTCATCATTAAAGAAGATAATATTAATTGGACATGATCTTGACACCATTTTCACACGAGTTACAAATTACTCTTTAAAGACCTATGTCCTTTACAAATTCTGTTATAGACTTTCCCTCCTTTAGTATACTCAAGATACCTCCACGGGCGTATAAACAAACCTGATGAGTGCTTCCAAAATGTTATTTGAAAAGTGATATGGTATAGTCATTATCCTGCAAGCTTTTAAAAAGCCCTTTATCATCTTTTTTATTAGTTCTGCGTACGGTTATAGTGTGCATACCCCGGTACATAATAAAGGACATTATATCTCCTTCTTTTTTATAAACCAACATTCTCCGCATCATTTAAACTTTAAAACATATAATTAATATAAACTCTAGACGTCTCACCATGGTGATGTTTTTCTCGTAAAATATTGCAGCCGTATGCACAATACAATGAAAAGTATAGCATAGACATAAAATAGAACAAGTTTGCTTAAACCGGTACGGTGCCACCATCGTGTAACAATACAATAGGGCGGGCGTAAGGGGGACCATCCCTCCAGGAGGGGTCGGGCGTCATAACAAAAGACATACTGTTAACGGTAAACGAGAAATGAACAGGGAAAGGTAAATATGATGAGCGTCACAGCTGGTCCGAACATACGACCAATTTTGTATACCCCTGTCTTTGGTGTCTATAAAAACAAAGGCTTTAGTAAAGTCGGTGGGAACAGACTATATAGAAATATGGGATAGTTGTCTGATGTAATTAACACGAAAGCGTTTAGTTCAAATTAACTGTAATAGCCGATAGAGAGTACAGGAAGTTTTAAAAGCTATACACAGTTAAGTAAAGTTAAAATGGCAATCAGTCATATCAGTGATCTTAATGTAAAAAGATCTGATGGTGATATTGGTTATAGAGTACGGCAATAGAAATGCTTAAAAATCACGTTTGACTAGCCAATTCTCACGGCCCCTACACAAACCTACAGTCTGTTAGGACGTGGATTGCTAAGCAGTGAACGTCAGTATCTATATAGCACTTGCAGTCACTGGAAACGTCCAAAACATCAACTTATAAATACTCAGAACGCGTACGCGACACAAACTGTTAGCAATTCCAGAGAGTATGTCATGAACAATCAGAAGATTTTTTGAAGTAAATTTTTTAACAAATTCAAATAAGGTCGAGCAATGTTAACTTTTTAAAATTTGAAGAGAGAAAAAGTTTCTGGACCAGTAATGGTATATCGATATGGGCGAGGTTGGGGTTAAAAAGCCCATGAACGCTATAAGCGCATGTACTGGTTAGGTCGAGTTACATGAAAATTGGCTGGCGATTGGCGTCTAATCCCGCTTTAATTTGAATGGGCGGGTTCAAGTTTCGTTCCTTACCAATAGCTTTAAACAGCTTGTTTGCGAATGAGAAGCGAACGAGCCGTAGGGCGAAGGCTGTTCTGTTTTTAGCCACGGGCGCCAAATGTCGCGAAGACTTGCATTTATGCGCGCGTGCGACTTGGACTTGGAAGAAGACAAGAAAAACCCTCTTGAAATTTCACCTCGGGTTTGAAATTAGAAAGTACTTTGTCTTGAATTAGAGTTTGGACAAGAATCAGGGCCAATTGAGCCTTATGGTCCAACATTTTGTTCAATTGAAGCACAATCCCTACAGCTATTATATCATTGCTTTCTAACTACTCTTTAAACGGGACTCTTTTTGCGCTAACTTTTTAATAAAAAAAGGACCACTTAAGGAGGCCTCCGTGTAAAAACCAACAGGTCATGGGAAGATGAAGGTTGGACAAATCCTTTCATATTTGGTATATGCATCTTGGTTGATGATTCCTTGCTTGTGTCAATGAATTTTTTGACCTACCTCGTATCAGTGTTTCTAGACAAAAATTCAATAATTCGGCCCTAAATCCTAAATATTGACAAATAACGAATACATGGATTTCTGTTTTGTATTCCATATCTTTCAAACGATATTGACTTTGATACTGATACTCCTACATAGTTTCAACAACATTATAGGGCATACCCAGCATGCACCATTTTGTCCCTGTTTTATTTACTATTCACGGGATACCTTAATATAGACCAAAGTTTTGCAACAATTTTCGTTAAAAATAAGCTTAATTTGAAACAGAGATGTTTTTTACAGGCAGTCACTTGAGAAAAAAAATTACATGTCAAATGGGACCTTGAATATTGTTTTCAAAAATAAATAAAATCACCATTGTGTTTTTTACTCCTTAGTGTACTTATGCGACATAAAGTCACCCCTCTTTTGCAGCGTTTCAACGGAGCTGGCAGCTGGCAATATACCAGCCACCACCATTGTGCAGCATACTCATCGGGTTATACGTTACAGTTAAAAACACATTGAAATCATTATTTCAATTCTCTGAAACAATATAACCAGAAGTAGTCACATTCTTTATTGAAATCCACACTGATTCCACTGAGGGTTTATGCATTAAGGTGGTATTGGAGGCATTTAATATGGAAGTGCTCTATGCATGTTAAGCATGTTTTAAACAGATTAATTGAGTAGAGCAAATCACACTTATCAATATGCCTTTTGTTTGAAGCAAATCGGAAAATATGTGAGTGGACGCGGCGAATCAGCCGTAAACTCGGCAAATTGTATTCTGAGTTAAAGTGTAAAATGTATGTGAAGGTCGTATTCATAGGTGTATCAATTCGTTGCGACAAGTATCTTATCAAACGCTGTTTAAATCAATCAATAATACTACTGTTGAAGAGGATAATAAGCTTCTACCTATTTCTATAGAATAGTTCTTGTCTTTGTTTGCTTTGGCTAAATCCTGTTCAAGTGGTAGATAACAAAGCATTGTATTTTGTCTAGGTATGTATAATCAACAATGAACAATGAGAGGATATTTCTGAGCCTCGTTGACTTGGGGATGATTTGAAATGACCGCCCTTGATGACTGTTGGATATTTATTACCAGAAATGTAGAAAAAGAGACACATGTAGAACCGATAAAAATACAATTTTGTCGAAGGAACAGAGTTCAACAAATCATAAACCCGCTTTTGGATATCATTTGAAGTCAAATGATATACCATTTTAAAGCTTATGGTATATATTTTATAAACACGAAATAAAACAAAATTGACCGGGGCCGACTTTACGGCTGATTCGCCGCGTCCAGTCACATATATCAATGTATATTTTCTTTGTATCTTACTGTTTTTATCAATAATCAATAAAGTTAATGAGCTAAAAAGCTCAATAACATATAATTTTTGCCAATATTTTGCTAAAAATCCATGCTTAAATAAATGTTTAGGGTACTTTTATTTTTGAGGCATACTTTTGCATGTTTTGGCATGATTATACTATCAACATGATCAATGGTCAAAGATGCACCTACCTAGAAGTTGAGAAAAGTTTAAAAATCAGCATTGGAATGATGCTATTTGAGGCATAGGGGGCCTACTTTTGCAAGATTATTATCAACATGATCAATGGCCGAAGTTGCACTCCTTTATACTGGATTTGGGGTTCTGTCAGTATAAGCCTACCCTACATATAAGCTCATATAGGCCTAGAATTGCTTGTCAGCGGCCATTGCGGTTATTATATTACTTATTAGAATACAGAGAATGTGATTATCATGAACATAAAACATTAAACATAAACTCATCACATCTTGTATTTAACATGGGCCTATAGACCTAAATATAGAATATACAGTGTAAGTAAATAATTGAATCTTAATATGAAGTTATAGTAAGTTTAGCACGGATCACCAATCAATGCTACGGTGCATCTGTGCTAAATGAAGCTTGTATGCCAAAGAGGAAAGAGCCCTCTGTTGTCAGAAGTGCTCCATGTATAATGGAACTTTTCTTGCTGCATGTAAGCATTTATACTTACATGTAGCTGTACAGTTGCAACTGACCATTGAAATAGGATACTTAGAGTAGAAATCTTTGAATTATAACATGAAGAATCTGCATTATATAAAAATAATAAAGATTTAAAACCTAAATAAATACATTTTATCATGATTTTTTGATTTCTAATTAAGGTCAGATTTCCATGCTATTAATATGGAGAGAGGGGCTAGGGCATGGACATGAAGAAAATTTTAGTGAGAAGTAAAGCTGATATATACAACAGATAAGATGTATGTTATAATTATGTTGATGAAATAAAAAAGTGTACGCTGTGGCATAATGGGCGCAGGCGTGGATAAAGTATTGGCGCTTTTGGTGTTGCTCAAATTAGTAGTTCACTAAAATCATGCAACTTAATTTGTGTGTGTTTAAGTAAGTAAATAAAAACACAACGGTGAAAATTTATATATTTTAGAACTGTCCCTCGGCTTTGTAAATATGTACGTTTTGTGTTGGAAAGTTACTGCCCATGAGAGAAATACAGATTTAAAAAATGACCTATTTTTGCCTAAAATCATCTTCTTTTTAAGGTGTTTACATAAAATAGAAACACACAAGGCACCAAAAATGTGACTTTTTCTTTATTTATATTTGTGAACCCAATCATTTGAAATGTTTAATCCAAATATTAACTTTCTAGTACACTCAGATCTAGAAATACATTGAAAACATGAAATATAGTCGATTTTAAAAGTCTGGCAAAATTGCGTAAATAGGCTCAATCAAGGGTTTTTGATCTAGAAACACTGGCACATGATACAGCAAAATTATTTCACCATGTGAAATGTTTCATCACTATATGTCCATAATAAAAGTATGAAGAGATTTGAAGAACCTTCATCTTCCCGCCTCAGCAAAATTCAGGAGGTTCTTAGAAAAAGGGCTCCTTAAGGTTTGTTGAATTTCGGTTAAACGTGCTTTTCATCAGCATTTTGTGTTCAATAGATAATTACTTATTGTATGTAGTTGATATGGAAATTTGTATTTAATGAAAAAATGTATACATGATCTTAATTGTTAGGCATTCATTTATACTTGACCGACCGTTATTAAAGAACAATGGATTAATGCAAATTTTAAGCTTGTTTAAACGTCTTTGCAGTATTTAAAAGATAATTCGCCAACAAGTAATGCTGAAGGATGAATCATTTTAAATATAAATGCTTTTCAATATATTCTTTATAGGTTAAAGGTTTTTGAGTGCAAAGCATTTTTTCATCTCCTACTTTTGCTTTTTCTTTTTTTCTTCTTCTCGTCATTCTCCTTCTTGTTGTTGTCGTCATGGTCGTTGTTGTTGTTCTTCTTCTTATTATTATTATTCTTTTCTTTCTTTCTTTCTTTCTTTCTTTCTTTCTTTCTTTCTTTCTTTCTTTCTTTCTTTCTTTCTTTCTTTCTTCTTCTTCTTCTTCTTCTTCTTCTTCTTCTTCTTCTTTTTCTTTTCTTTTCTTTTTCTTTTCTTCTTCTTCTTCTTCTTCTTCTTCTTCTTCTTCTTCTTCTTCTTCTTCTTCTTCTTCTTCTTCTTCTTCTTCTTCTTCTTCTTCTTCTTCTTCTTCTTCTTCTTCTTCTTCTTCTTCTTCTTCTTCTTCTTATTCTTATTCTTATTCTTATTCTTATTATTATTATTATTGTTATTATTATTGTTATTTTTATCGTCCTTGTTGTTGTCGTCATGGCCGTTGTTGTTGTTGTTGTTCTTCTTCTTCTTCTTCTTCTTCTTCTTCTGCTTCTTCTTCTTCTTCTTCTTTCATTCTTCTTCTGAATTGATTTACAACTTTGGTAACTGAACTTACAATTGTTATTGGTCTTATTCACATTTAAGCATCATTGTGCTATCTTCAGTAGATAGCAATCAAATAGAAATAAAATCGGCATTGCTAGAGTTGTTTTTAAATATTCCTGTGGTCTGAAGTCTTTTCTTTACTAAGTAACACGGTCGACTATATTTTTAAAAAAAAGCTCTAATTCATTTAGAGCAGCTAATGAACACTTCGATTAGCTCGAAATGTTTTCGGGAATATTATGTCTATTATATCCAACAAACGGCTGTATTAACTAAAAATGTTTACAGCCAAAATTATACACACGCACTTGCATGATATATTTTCAAATATTTGTCTACTTACCGGATAGTTATTTATATTCATCAGAGAGATCTTTTCCATATTAATGAAGTCATGCGAGAGCCAGACATCGGCATTTAAAGTAATGTGTACATTTATTTTAAGCATGACTTTGATAGTAAACAAAGAGTAACAATCATGATGCCTGGCTTGCTTTTCTTTTTGTCTTTTTACTCCGATTTGTAGCTTGTTTTAGTACTTTTAAAAGGGATTATAACTTTGTAGAATTGTTAATCGTAAGCAAACAAACAATCAGAAATAGAGTAAAAAGTATTTAAGATTAAATTATGTTCCAACTAAACACTTGTGTACATGAACAAAATTCCCACTAATTCACATAACACGATTAATGTCAACAAGAGTTCACAACTCTTAAATTTGATCCAGAGAACCAGATTTTTTTTCTCAACATACGCGTAGTATGTTTTATGCATTCAAGTTCATAGCTCAACCTCTTTTATATAACTGCCAAGTTTATTCAACAAAAAGACTATTAACATCTTGTCTTGGTTGTAAAGAAACGCGTGTGTGAAGCATTGCTTAATTGTATGTCTATATATTAACGATACATTAATAGTCAGCCATGTATTGCTATAGCTTCAAGCGTTTTTCAGTATTAAATTCTCTCTAGACCATTTGCAATGTACAATAAAACTCAGCATGCATGTGATCATAGTGTTATATGAACAAAACATGTTATATTCAGTTGTATAAATTCTCCGTCTGTGTATATAAAGAGAAAAACTAAGTTATAAAGAAGAAAACCAAGGCGGGGTTTTGGTATAAGTTAATAACCCTGTAAACGCGAACGTCAAAGACGCGCAACAGGTCTTATAATTGGTAAACGTTTAAAAAAAAATTAAAATCTTATATTTTTATTAATATATTTTGAAACTAGGTGAATATTGCATTCATTTAAGTATAAAAATGCCAAGTATTTGTTACGTGGTTCTTGGGATACTTGTATTTACTTTTTAATAGATCTTGATTTGAATAATTTTTTAATGTAAATTTTATAGCCTGCATTTAAAAATATAATAGTAGGTGTAAACCAATCACATTAAAGAGCCTCTATTGTTTTGAATTTGAATGCGATCCTGGGAATCCGAACAGTCGACTGCTTTCCAACGCATAACAAATTAAGAAAGAAGTTTGCATACGGGGATAAAAGTGTTAAGCGGTTTTGAAAGGCACATTTAAACATATGGGTACGTGAAAGGAACAGCTTTTAAAGCAAGTTCATGAAAGCTTAAAAGAAGTTGATCTTTAAGGTTGACAAAGTTTTTAAGAACTTGACCGTACGCCACAACATGGAGAATGAGGTTGATGTACGTGTCTGCATAATATCGTTTCATAATGCTGAAGATTAACATGATTAAATAATTATTCAACTTACTGTTTAACACTGCAAAAACAAACAAGTGTTAATAGATTAACACTATATGAGTAACACTTTTTTAACATGTTAAACCGTTAATGTATTAACATATATGTTACAATATTAACAATTGTGTGTTTTAAAAAACATAAACACAAATGTTAATATTTGAACACATTAACAGTTTAAGGTGTTTAAAAAGTGTTACTCAAATAGTGTTAATCTATTAACACTTGTTTTGGAGAATGTCAAAGCGTTTAAAAATTAACATCCTCATTTAATCATAGTGTTAATGTGTTAATAAAAGTGTGAAAGTGTTTAACACACAATAGTTAATATTTTAACACATTAACGGTTTAACGTGTTTAAAAAGTGTTACTCATAGAGTGTTAGTCTATTAACACTGTATCACTGCAAAAAGCTGCAAAAACAGCAGAGTAACACTTAATAAACACTTCAACACGTTAGTGGCTATGGCTTGTATTATAGTGAAGGTATAATAATTGGGAAGGTTAATTTATTTGTACTTTAAAACGCGTAAAAAATATGATAGTGTTAAAAAAGTGCTTCACGTTCTTGCGTTACATCACCATCTTCGTAGTTGATTTAGGTGTTAATAAATTAAAACTCCATATACCATCACTGTACAAGTCTATAACCATTAACGTGTACATGTGTTTATTAGGTGTTGTTTTGCTGTTTTTGTAGTGTACCATTATAGAAAATAAGCATAATCCTCTCAAGAACAGTTGAACAAAAAATCATGAATAAATATAAGAAATAAAAATTCATTACCGATGCTAATTAATTTGTCTGACTGCATTTAATTTTATCCTGTATAAACGTATAGCCTATCTATACGGTATATCTTTCTCTTATAATATATGTACACTGTTAGAACACTGAGTAAAAACCGGTCGGGTAAGGTTTTCTTTTACCAAGCATTGAGTAAATTTTACCCAACATCGTGTTATTTTCAGTAATTTACCCAAAGTTGAGTAAAATTGTTTTACCCAATATTGGGTAAAATAACCTTACCTAACTCACGAGGGTTGTTCATATGGTACCCAGCGATTGTGGTACCAAGCGGTTGGTAATTTTACCCAACCGGTTTTTACTTTTTACCCAGTGTTCTAACAGTGTATAATCTCTTTGGTATAAACACACTATTCGATATCGATGTTCCCATTTTGGCATACTGAATATCGGTATCAAATAGTAATGTTACACAGACAAAAAAAATTGTTTTAAAACTTGTTTCAAAGTTTAAACAGTAAACATGTTTAACGTGTGAACCTAATCAGGTTGTTCATATCAGTTCACCCGTTAAACAATTACTGTTTAAACTTTTAAACAGCACGTGTCTGTAGGCTATATAGAGTAAAATAAAGACAAAGTGAATATAATAAATAACACAAGTTACGACATGTTTTATGTTTTTTCATAGTTTAATTTCTGATCAATGATCATTTACGTCACATATACATGTATAGATAAAGCATTGCAAAAGTCTGATAAGGCAGTTCTTGTCGTTTTATTACAAACATACAAAGTTAGTTGATTTCATGCTTTGTCGAAATATATAATAAACATTGAGATATAGGCCTATAAATAGAAAGTCAAAATTTTATCTCTAAATTGAAATGATTAAAATATTTATATGGATTGAATGGTTTCAGATTAATCTTGATCGATTTTGAATATCGTGACAACTTTTTTTTGAGCGGATCAAACATCTGATTTGAGAGAGTCGCAAACTAGGAGAAAAGACGATTGGCACTACAGAAGGTGGACGTTATACGATGAAAGTTGAGAAAGACATTTTCCTGGCTTTACGCATAGTGTATAACTGTATACCAGCTCTAACTCTACACTGCAAAAATTATTGAGTAAAAAGGTCACAACTCAACAGTTGAGTCAAAAATTTGAGTCAAAAATTACTCAACATTGAGCTCATATAGATCGCAACTCAACAAATGAGTAAACAATTACTCAATGTTGAGTATTTTTTTACTCCTTTGTTGAGTTGTGACCTATATGAGCTCAATGTTGAGTAATTTTTTACTCAACTGTTGAGTTGTGACCTTTTTACTCAATGTTGAGTAAAATATTTTTTGCAATGTAATCGTCCCATATGAATCTAAATTGATTCGTAACATAAATCACAAATAAATACAAATGGTTGAAATAATTTTGCGAAATATCGTTTAAAAAACAAAAGAAAATTAATATCTGAACGTGCTACTGAAAGAGCTTCAAACATTATACATCATAAAAACGATTTGTCATAATTTGTTATTCTTAATAGGAGAAATTATAGAATAGAAATAAACATTTGGAACAAAGTGGAATACGCAAGTATTACAGTTTATAAATCATTAAACTTCGATATGATTTTGAAAATAAGACTTTAATTGTTCTTTAAATCGTAAGAATTTAAAGAACGTGTCCATATACGTGTTAGAGGAAAATAACTGAAAACATAGTTTAATCAATTCTACGCATATCAAACTTTTTACAACCATTAATGGTGTAAAATGGGGTAATAAATGATTTTATGTGCCAACATAATTTAGTATACATTTTGGTAATGTGGTTCGAAGAATGAACAGTCATAGAAATGTAACAATAAAACATAATATTCTATCTCATATAAACTAACCTAAGATTCTGACAACTTTAATCCGACCACTGTGTAAAACACAAGGAAATCAATTTCGCAATAATCATAAATTCCAAGTTTCATAAAAATATCTAAGATTGACTTTGCCTCAGGAGAAATAGTTCACACATCACAAAATAATAATACAAACTATATAGTACGTAATCATGAATCTATTCAAGCAGGTTCAAAGTCAATTGTTGGCGATACATTTGGCGTGACTAATGTAATGACAGCATGCTATAGCCTGATATACCGGGTGTTTAATTTATGAATACTTTTCAAAAAGAATTGTGCTAAATTTCACGATATTAATAGCCAACGTTGAAAACAATTTTGTATGGAATCAGTGAAGTATATTATTGCCCTACATATTATTACTGGGTTAGAAAGAGTTCAAAATACGCTAAAACCTGTTGTCCGTAAAATCGGTTTTGGTTTTTTGACGTGTTGGTTTTGACGAGCTACATGCTCAATTAATTATTGGAGTTGTTTTAGGAAAGAATAAACATGGTCTGAGAAAAAAGAAAATAGACCGACCTTTTGTCGGTTTGGTGACCGTTGGTAGAGAAACCAATGTTTTGAAACGAATTATTAGAAATTACAATGATTATGAATTCATTTGATCAATTTCGTCTTCGGTTAATTTGTGGCACGTGAACGTCGCTAAAATGATTGCGGTATTGTAAATAGTTGACGCCGTCAACTACAGAATCACAAATAATATTGTCTAATGATAACAATTAAACAACAATTAACAACTTTCATAACATAAATCAGTTTCATATTGAGTAAATAATAAAATACAATAACAATAATTAATCTATATTTTCATAAATGAAACGTGTGGTCGATTCATTTGTCGTAGTCCAAGTCAAAAGTTATAAGATCGCAAATTAATATGATTAAGGTTAGAAAATGATTCACGAAACGACACTTTTATGAATGATTTAGAGATTAAAAGAACATTTCGGTTCAGGTCCATAAAGAGAAGAGTCCTAAAATTAAATAAAACATGTATAAAGAAAACATTATAATGTTAAGTTCAAATTTTGACAACTTCTAATTTAACATTTCTTCACTGCACATTTGTATCTTTAAAACAAAAAACTTTCATTGCAAAATCTTGGTTAAAAATTACCATACATTATACAGCCTCTCCAGCTATCAAATTACATATAACACAAAAATAGTCAATGTTTTTGTTCTTCACATAATTATGTACAAACCGGTATTTACAAAGCATTAGTAATAAGTCCATTATTCAGAGTTTCAGTTCAAGATGAGTTCAAATTTCACACAGTTTATGCAAATGTCTATTTTCCTGGTATTGGTCTTGCCAATTCTGTACTTCGTAATGGTAGATGACTGATTGGCAAACCTGGGCTTATTCTGCATTGTGTACAGGAACACGGCATGGCCCAGCGACTGTATACTGATGATAATGAACTTCTGTGATGATGATGGTGGCTCTCTGCGGCACTTGATGAAGACACTGGTATTGGGGATCGAACCGTCGAAGCAGCAGAGACAGCGGCGAGTGAAACTTCTGGCTTATGAAGAGTAGCGGGTGGCGATGATGAAGATGGCAAGTGCAGAGTTGGTGCTGTCGGGAGTGTCATTGTAGTTGGTATTGCAGTCGATAGGTATGGTGGTAAGCATGGTATTGGTGGTGGTGGTGGAAGAGATGTGGATGATGGAAGAAAAGCAGATCTTGGCGATGTTGGTGTTGCGAGACTTGCAGCAGCGGCAATTGCTGCAGCTGACGGTGGTGCAGGATGTTGATGTGATCCTTGGTACACGTCGCTCAATAAACGACGCATCTCTTCCAAACTGCTGCTCAGCATTACAATATAGTTCTTAGCGAGTAACAGAGTTGCGATTTTAGACAGTTTGCGCACTGATGGTCCATGCGCGTATGGCATTACTTCGCGAAGTCCATCCAGTGCCGAGTTCAAATCGTGCATACGTTTTCTTTCACGGCTATTTATCTTAAGTCTCAGATCTTGCTGTTCGTCATCGGACAACATTTTACTTCTGTTAGCTCTTGAGTTCAATGCATGATGAATCACTGGTGATCTCACGCGAGGATGAGATCTGATGTTGATGTTTTCTTCATCTCTGCCTCTAATCTCGTCTCCATGGTTGCTCAAAGTTTCAACATCAATAAGAGGATGAGGATGATGATGATGTCGAGGAGAAGATGAACTGATGGAAGAGTCCACTGACATAGCGTCGTCGCTGAATTCTCCACCAGAGTCGGAAGCAGGAGATCTTGACATGGAATAAGACGGAATATCGGCTTGACGGTGGTGAGATGTGGTGCTCCCCCGCGTCAAACTTGCAGCACTTGTTGTAATTGGTTGCTCGTTACCGCTTTCTTGGCGTAACAAAGTTTCCTCTCTATTAGCGTGCATCACGAAAAAATTGATAAAGTTATTTTGATGAGTGATTTCTGTAATGAAGCTGATGATTAGGTGATGATGTGATGACCAAGTTTGTAATTTCAACAACTGGCTGTCAAGTGGCACTGCACGGGTTTATATAGTTTGCTCGGGCTTTGTGAGCTCCTGTCAATCGAGGATCGGTGACGGAAATGAGACGGAAACTTATATACAAGAAAAACACAACCACAAAAAGGTGTTACTTGGGAACGCATGTACCGTGAAATGTGTCACCGACCCGTTTTGTAACGACCAATCATGGCTGGCCCAAGTTGGGTTTGAGTTGAGGGCGTAATGAATGGAGAGTTACATAATGGCGAGTTGACGATCGCAGTGATGCAGTGTGAGTTTCTAGTTATCTGGATAAAAAATAATAAGCATTAGATATTCGTGTCCAAATAACAAGTGAAAGAGATTATGCATTAATCAGATATCGGCCCACGCCGAGTGCGTATCTTAAAAAAAAAGTGAAACATTATAGCTTACCTATACTGTAAACTGAAAGGCTCGAATCTTTGCTAAACATTTAATTTGTTATTTGCTTAGTTTTCGCTCTGAAAAGGCAATATTTATTCATACTCCATCATTCTGAGGACGCTGTTTTCATTTCAAATTACTACACGTTACTGTCCATGGCTATTTAATCCATGGCGTTGACAAACCCAGAAGTAAATTCAACGAGCTTGTTATACGACGAGTCTACTCAAGAAAAAAAGAATATCGATACCTAATATATGCAAATATATGCATTAGATTTAGTTATAGATTGTAAAATATGATGTACATGTATTGTAGGCTATATACTGAATTTAAAAAAGAAAAACCCTCTTCGTAATACTTCCCGTCTTCAGTAGATAGCATAACACGATACTAACATAAAACTCTCAAAAACTCGACTCCCTAATTAACCATACCCCATTGACTAAACAAACCCAGACCACCAAGATTTAGTCCCTTTATTCGCAAGCCCATTGGACAATTTCATGCAGACACTTCGCATCGTGACTGAATTTGAGTATTTGCACTGGTAGAGCCAGCCAGTTTGCACACACCGGCTTCAATATCGCTGGTGGACATATGGCGTGGTAACATTTGAATTATGTCTTCACAAAGACGGACGTGTGCCGGTCCGCCCCTCGGGGAAAAAACGGGGCACGCTTACCAGAATTTGCCCCAGCAGCATGGCGTGTCCCTTGGGGTTAAGAGACTCACTGAGAGGATAATAGAATCGGATGATTGCCTTCCAAGTGTCCGTTTGAAGGACTCTGCAGCTACTGAAATAAGGACGAAGGCGTGTACCTCTTATCTTCAGTAGACGAAATATTGATATTATCCATAGCCCTTGTCAAGAGCAAGCACATTCATAAATATTAACATCAATTTTATTTTTTTATTCGGAATATCATAATTTTTAATAATGTTTAACCTTTAAAAAAAACTTTGTCTTTCAATATACTTTACTCTAGGGGTTAGAAAATGCACATAATTCGTTATTCCTTCTAACAAGCATTTCAAAAGTGCGCCGCCCGATTTCAGTGTCGATTAAAAGGTTCGAGCAACAAAAAGCTCAGATAATCATTACAAATCAATTCCGAGTCACGTTTGTGCTAAAATAAAAATCACCAATTAAAGTGACGACTTTGATGTACCTATCGGTGACGATTTATTTCAGAGTAGAATCGACTTGAGTATCATAGCAAATTTTCATATCAAGATTCATTTCAAGATGATAAATATTGACAAGACGCGGTATCATTTTTTTTTCTTAAAGCGACTGGTAAGTCAAGATAGGTCAATGGTCCCAAGGGGGATCGGACACGATAGTGGTTTTCTTAGATGAGGCGTGAATATATAAGTTTGCTGTCCAGACGCGCGTCCATGCAACACACGCTTAACGTATATTAATCATTGTGCAATAAGCAGCAAATAACGCGGTTTTAATTGAGAATAGTGTAATAAAGTGATATCATAGGCGAAATTACAATCACTATTTTTAATATTTACGCATGGTAGGATAAGTTAGATTTTTGGTTAGTTTTTGACACGTGCGCCCACTTGTCAAGTGTGGTGATACGAAAATGATGATTATATCAAAATCATTTGGCTTAATATTAATGCTTAAAGCGCATCTTGTCACTGATGCTGTTTACCCCTGTGTTTGAATATGTTAAAGATATTGTTTAATATCATTTTTGCTTCTTCAACCATTTTTTCCAATTAAAGGAGCATTTCGTGATATCATCCTCTTTTTATGACATTTTTTTCTATCCACGAAAAAAGCTTATTCCCAAAATTTCAGTTGATTCCGATTTTGCGTTTGCGAGTTATGTGTATTACGCTGCTCCATAGACAACGTGTTCACGATATTTTTGCTAAACGAATTAATCTGCAAGAAATTTTTTGAACATAAACATGTAGTCAGAGGTTTCCAGTGGTATAAAAATCTCAACTTTTTTTGAAAAAAGTGGGGATGATGCATGCTGTGGATCACGAAATGCCCTTTTAAATACGAAATTACTTAAATTTGCAATCATATCATATGCGTCATAATGTGGTCATAAACTATGATCTCAATTTTCAAGTTGGGTATAAGTGCCGACGCCGAAGCCATTTTTACTCCTCACATTTTCGCCCAAATCTGGTATTTATTCTCATTACACTAGGTCTAACTACTGAACATTACGAAGTAACAGAAGCATAACCGAACACCATAAGTCAATGTATCATTAATGGTATCACTTTAAAACATTACCGTTAATAGAGCAAATAAATCAATATTAATGATAAACTGACTGAACAAATGTCATGAGACTTATGAGCACAAAAACATACAAAGTGATGTTTGATCATCATGTTTTGAACATCACTTTTGCCTCGTCATCCTGATATTCAGCACGGTCTACGTGTGAAAAATACATGGTATATCACTCTTAGAAAAAAGGGTTCTTGGCTGTCCTGTATATTAACCCTCAACAGAAAAGGGTTCTTGAAAACTTAAAGAACCAAAAATGGTTCTTTCTGACCTTTCAAGAACTCTTTCAGATCTGAAATGGTTTTTCTCTCCTTTGTAGAACCATTTAAGGTTCCACATACAGGACAGCTCAAGAACCATTTTAGGTTGTCGAACCGTTTTTTCTAAGCGTCTATAATATCGCTCGCTTCCGCATTCTGCACAATCTTCTTGAATTTACCGTTCCTATTCTTCCCTCTCACCTTCCCTTCATTCCTAGTACCAAGATCCAACAAAATATAATGACACGATCTGATCCATGGAGGCCAAAGGTGACAAATTTGAAATTGAGATAAAGGCAAAAATATAAGTAAAAAAACAACAACACTATATACATAAGAAAATACACATCATATAACTCAATTTTCAACAATGCCTCCTTTGGCCTCCAATGGACCAGATCATTTTACAATTTTTATTGTGCATGTCAGCCAAAACAAAAATCATACAACAATTTTTAACTAAAACCTTTTCCTTTATAGACTGACTTTGGGAACTGTGTGAACAATAATATTTAACCACAATGATATTTGACCTAAATTTTCTAATAATAGGTATTATAACCTTTGCAACTTCCTAACTTAATGACATGTAGTGTAAATTGTTATAAGTAGAACAACACAGCAAAGCCTCCATAACCTATTGCAAAGATGGAATAAAAACTAAGAAAACACAGGACATAGACTTCCTTTCTAGAGTCTATGCACAGGAACAGATGCGTCTTCTTCTCAAATTAATGGAATTTCAGACGATTTCTTTCTTCAAATTGAGCTCTGTCCCGGAAGTTGCTCTAATCGTACGTAATCCAGAACCATGGGCAAGGTGCCCTTAAGACACGCGGCATATTTACTTTCCTGATTTTCTCTTGTCATAGTGCGTCGTGCAACGTTGCACACCGTGTACTATTTTGTCAACCTAATAACAAAAAATGAGCAATTTGGATAATACCGGACAAAATTTCGCTAAAATTAAAGTATATTGCAGAATTTCCGGTTGCAAAGTGCGTGCTTATAATTTGCATAACATCATTTCCATAAGCTTTTTAAAAGTGAGTGGTGAACTTAACACCAGAGAGACATCTGGAGGAGTGCTTTCATGGAATGGCTGTGAACATGGACACTTTTTGATCCAGATTAATTCGGATATAATGTGGATTTGCACACTCCATCCAATATAGGTCACGATATGCGTAAAAAGCCTAAATACGATATATAATGATCCAGATTTCGGCACTCCATCTTCATGATTTTCGCACCCAGGTATACTAGGTACGTACCAGGAAGTTCCAAAATGAGGACCTCCCCCGCCGCCCCCAATCGCTTATATATGTAAAAAATGGACTTCATCGCCATGCCCACTCCCTCTCTTTTATGAGGCCTCCTGGAATGCTAGCCGTGGTGATATTTTAAGGCCTTGTTTGCCAATTTTTGCCCATGCATTTTCGTCAAATCTTTCCCCTTGAAAGTTGCACTCCTTCCCAATTAAAAGACGCTCTACGCCACTAGTGGAGCATTTTGTCGATGTGGCGCACCCCGCACCCTCCTGGATACGGGCCTGTTTATACGTCAGTAGAGAAACCGCACGCATTTGGCTGCAGCCGCTCCTTTGGCTCTGATTACCATTAGAAAGTCTGCTTACTCCACTGGTCTAGATTAAAGCAGATTTTAAGCGTGGTGTAGAATGTCTCATTGTGCTATCTACTGAAGATAGCAGCAGTACAATCATGACAATATTGAGTAGATAATATGTTTGTCCGGAAATCCATTGCGTACACATACAAATTCTGTCTCTCTGTCTTTTCCTTTCTTTTTTCGTGTAAAGGAGTGAAATTTCACTCTTCGTGGACAAATCTGTTGATATATAGGCCTATCCCAAAATCAAGAAACGGAACCATGTTTACTTTTTATAATTGACAAGTGAGTAAGTGAATACCGAGTATATATAGATCCAAATTGTTTTCCCATCCTTAAGGGAAGGGGTATGAACGTTTGGACAGTATTTATTGTGGGACATTAGAGCACATCAGACGAAGAATGTCCTTCTGATATCAAATAATTTTGATTTTTTGAAATTCGCAATGTAATACACATTTTATGGCAAATGACTAAAAATTGATATTTTTGATATTTAACAGTACTCGAAGTAAACTTTATAAATCTGATGATTTATACTTAAAATGTATGTAGGTGGGATGAAAAGCCGACGATCAATTAACAATTTTAACCTTTCGTATTGAAGATGTGGATTTTTTTCCCCAAAACACCAAAAACAATTAGGTCTTTTGGGAAAAAATCCACATCTTCAACATGAAAGGTCAAAATTGTCAATTGATCGTCGGCTTTTCCTCCCAGCTACATACACTTTAAGAATATATCATTAGATTTATAAACTTTACTTCGAGGACTGTTATATATAAAAAAATGTGAAAATATCAACTTTTAATAATTTGTCATAAAATTTGTATTATATCGTGAATTTCAAAAAATGAAAATTATTTGATATCAGAAAGACATTCTTCGTATTCAGAATGCAGTTCGATATGTCTGATGTGCTCTCATGTCCCACAAAAAAATACTGTCGAAACGCTCAAAACGCTCATTCCAAATCCCTTAACGGACCCTCTTCATAAAATCTGGGAGGATGGGTTCGTGTCTCTTCTCATTCGCTTCTCACCACTGCGGCCCGGGTTCAGTCCCCGGCATTGCCCCATCTTATAGGCATACATTATATTTGTCGGGCGGTAATAAATGCCGTGATATTATAAAGGTTTCAAGAGGACTTTCATTTACTTGGGTGTTCATTTACTCTTCGATCCTCTCGACTCTTCCCCTGAAATTCATCAGGACATTAACATAATAAAGAAGTTCTTAATAATTTGAGACTTTCCTAGTCTACTTCATAGTCCCTTTTTGAAATTCATATTTCAATATCAACTTATATGATTACAATGCAGACCGAGAACCGCTCTCATCCGAAAACCGCGACTCCCGAGAAAAAAGGACTTTTTCTAGGGATTTGTGTTTTATGAAAGGGCTGATGTGAATTGTTTATCAAAAAGGGATGCAAAGCAAGACTTACTTGTTAATATTATTATTTGATTATAATTTCAACCTTTGAGACTTTCCTAGTCTACTTCACAGTCCTTTTTTTCAATAACCACTCATACAATACAGAACGAGAACCGCGATGCCAGAGAAAAAAGGTCATTTTTTGGATTTATGTAATTAGGGCTGGGTGAATTGTTTATTACAAAAGGGAATGCAAAGCAGTCTAAGACTTGCCTCGTTCGAGAATGAATAGAAATGACATACGCAATATTCCCTTGTTTTCTAGCTAACATACAAATTTATTCTGCAATACCTATATTTTTTTATTTGACGGCAAATTTGGATAATATCTTTTTAATAATGTTTAAAGTAGGTAATTTTAAGGGGAAATCCCATTTCAGTAATTAGCATTATCCGTATCGTCCAGACTTTTCACCTTATATTTACTTTATATTTGATCAAAACAAAACAAATGGTTGAAAACCCAGAAAATCTGTCTGAGAACATCCGACGATACTTGACGATGTTGATATTGTTTGATGAGTGTACTCGAAGAGCACAGGTACTGAATATAAATCAAATAAAAACCTTATATTTATTTTGTTCTGGGAACTTATGGAACAAGTTTATTCGCTTTTATGTAAAAATTAATTGTTATTAGTACATTTAGCGTGCATCATGAATTTAAACAAAAACCTGCGATTATTACATGTTACATGTTTTTAATGTTACCATCAATGAGATTCATGGGGAACACAAAATTGATTCACAGTTGATGTCAGTATAACTTTAGTAGTTATAAAAGTTTACCTATCTTTAATTATTTATAATCAAAACAGTTTTATACGTTTGTCAACTTAGGGGCAATTATTAAAGGCCTATTCAGCGATTTGCTCTTTCGAAAAATCATCAAAATTCAGTTTGTTGCACTATAGTAGTAGCATAGATGTACTAACATATCCTGCTTAAATGTTTGTTAAGCCGAAAGTCGTACTTTAAAGACAAAAATTAATATTACTAGCGATCACCCGTCTTGCGCGGTCAGAGTCTTTCGCGGTTTGTACATTTTTTATGTGAACATGTAAATGTTTTATTTAATGTGATTTAAATGGTATGAGAGGAGATTATCATTTAGAAATATAATATGTAGTATCCTTTCCATATAAATAAATGGCTTGAAATTGCAATTACATCGTGATCGAAGCAAGTCTTCTTGCCAACATATCATATCCACCGTGAGAATTCTTGCCCCTGTTTGATGCTGGCCGCGCTGATATTTAAGATTTTTTATGCATTTACAGTACTTTTTAGCCCATTTTGGACAAGTTTGTTGTACCTTTTGGCCATTTTTTACCATTTTCGTCCAAGTTTGTCCCCCACCTTGAAATGTACCTTGCTGCCCCCTGCGAAAGTCCTGGCTACATCACTGAGCAGATGAACACAATTTTATTCAATTCCCTCTTGGCCCCTGTGGTATGCTGGCTGACCTGATATTTAAGATTTGTATGCACGTACTTGTTGTACTTTTTATTTGTTAGCCCATTTTGGATAAATTTGTTGTACTTTGTACTAGCCCATTTGTGACAATTTGCCCCCCTCTCTCTCTCTCTCTCTCTGAAAAAGTCCTGGCTACACCACTGTGCAGATGAAACAATTTTATTCACATTTCCTTACACTCTGTTTCATATTATTAAGTTATGATCATACAATGCTGATAACATAGCATTACCACAAAGAGCAGAGTAGGCCTATTCATGGTAAATAAAAGTCAGTGGTTTGAGAGGCAAATAGGCAATTGCACCATCTTGACCTACAAAAAGGACATTATGAGATGTTGACAATCTTCCAAAAAGGACATTTCATCCTTTTGAGTAAATGTTGACCGATGTGTGACTAATTAGGTGTTCATACATACGCGCTATATAACGGCGCGCGTGATTGGTCGAGAGCAGGGCATAAACAGCGTTTATGCCCGGTGGCCCGGATGTGCGATCGAAAACGAAGGAAATTCATGGTTTTTAATGATGTTACTTGTTATTTTTTGTTATTATTTTGATGAAATAAGAATCACAAAATGTTCTGGTATGTATTTTGTTTATGCCCTCGGGCCGCAAGCGGCCCCTCGGGCATAAACAACCGTTTAGTCATGAAAATATATGAATGAACCCCTAATTCAATGACCATCCAGAGTAGAGGCATAGTATCTTCACACCAATGCCAAAACAGAAGGCCAATTTCAGGCTATTTCAGGCTATGTCAACATTAGTGTATTGTGTTAGCGTGAAAAGTTTTAGCATGCAGTGCGCTGCCAGTGCCTTTGAAACTAATTAACATAATTTGACACCCTTAACGTAAACAAAAACAAAATTGGCCGTTTTATTGGGGTGCGGACAACTTTACTCTACGCAACGCAAAAATCCGTTTTCCGAAATAATGTAAAACGTAGAAGTTTTTAGCCTTACCAATTCGAAAAACTCAGTAATTTATTATAGATAGTATACATGAAACTGTATATTATCTCTATAAGCATGATAAGTTGAGAAATTAGCTATACTTTGGGCTTCAACTTTGTCAACACATGTACCGTACTCTTATTTTCCTCGTTTTTTTGCCAATTTTTTTCATTTCAAAAATACGAACGACTTATACTTCACTTTTAAGCAATTTATACAGTTTTATTAATTTGTTTACACTTGCGCTATTTTTAGGTAAGGCTAAAATAAATTGTATGCAAAATGTTGAAAAATTGTGATAGAAAAATGGGGGGGTCAACGATTTGGTTACGTTGATGTTTGGCCGGCAAAGGCTTATAAATTTAAAAATTACTCCTGTCTTAACAATATTATCAATATCATTATGAAACCAGTTGGTTGAGATATTCAATATCAAAATATGAAAAGATAAGTTTAAGGGGGTATTACACTCCTTGATAATTTAGTGACTATAGTAGTATTTTTGCATTTGACACACTGGTAACAAAAGTTATGTATATATTATTATATGGGCATGGAATCCAGTTACTACACTGGAATTTCAGTGACTCGCTAGGATGTACCCCATTTCTTAACATAATGAACCACTTGTCTTGAATCACTGAAATTTCAGATTGCTTGCCCCTATAATATATCCTTTGTTACCAGTGCAGTGTGTAGTTACTTTTTGAGAAAAATGCAAAATTAGTCACAAATTTTATCAGGGGTGTACATGTAGTACCACCTTAAACTAGGCACTTCTAAAAGACTCGACTCGGATATACATCAAATTCTACCATCCCGTACATCAACCGTATGTTGTCTGCATGTAGTCTACTGGACTAATTTCATTATTTGTCTAATATTTGGCCATGCAAATAAACCATGAATAG